>NW_006711241.1:9103-71120 GCF_000271645.1 Tremella mesenterica DSM 1558 | reverse complement strand
CGAACGACGAGCAGCGGGGGGCGACGAGCGAGCGACGGGCGAAGAGCGAGAAGTTGTCGAGACTTTCCTCTGTTTAGCAGGGGAAGGGGGGAGGAAGGAACAGACACCTGATGTACACGATGCACATCGTGTACCGCGGTTGGTCCCACAAGGACGAACACAGGGGAAGTCGGGGTGACGAGATTGCTCGTCACTGGAAGTTAGGATCTGTTACGTTCTGGGAAGTTTGATTCACTCACCGGCAGCGATCACATTCTTCGCCCTTGGGAGCAAGCTCCCACCTTCCAGGTTGGGCCGCGAGGAGGGCCAAGAGACTCGCCGAAGTTCTTACCGTTCCCGGACGAGGAACAGGCGAGGAAGAGGGGGCTTCAACCCGTACCCGTTTGCGAGCGGGGGTGGGCGAGGACAAAGCGGACGAAGAGGAAGAGGACACCGATATTGGTGAAGAAGTTCGTCGATGTCTCTTCTTAGGAGACCGAAGGATGGAAGATTTTCTTCTTAAACTCGCCTCTTTCGAGGGAGCTTTTCTCTTGGCCGGAGTCGAGGATGGACCGGCGACGGGAGCGGGAGGCGCGGAAGACGAGGAAGACGCCGACAGAGAAGGGAGAGCGGCCGACAAGGAAGAGAGGCGAAGGCCAGCCGAGCTGGCAAGGCGGCGGACGAAGGACGAAGGAGGAGCAGGAGGGGGAGACTGGACCCGGGACACTAACATCAGCCATGACACGAAACTTCTCCACGAAATTCTTAGGCAATTAGAACTTACTGCTTCGAGTCCTTCGGGCAACGTTCGAAGGAGGAGATTTGACGAGTTTTCGAGGGGTAGACGGGGCCATGGTGGGTATGAAGAGATGAATTTAGTGAGAGAGTTGGTTGAGATGTAAGAAGAGAGTTAGAATTGAAGAAGTTAGGGGGGGAAGTTCGTCGACTTACAAAGTATAAGGGGAAATTCGTTGCTGTTGACAACAGATAAGGGCGTTCCCGTCGTCAACGTTGTGTTTCATGGAGTCCAGGATACCACGAAGATCCCTGGATACGAGAGAAAATTTTTAGGCTAAGGGGTTTCCTACTTGCACTCATGGATACTGCACTCACGAACAGATTATTGCTTCCCATTCCCCATACATAAAATTCCGCAGAACTTCGTTCAACCCGACGTCCCGAGCTTCGTACCTCACGAACTTCGTCCCCGACGAAGTTCGTGCCTTCCTAACTTCGTATCCTCCTAACTTCATATCTCCCTAACTTCGTATCTTCCTAACTTCGTATTTTCCTGGAATTTCATTACGGGAATTACATTGTCAGGAAGTTGGTTTGAGGAGAAGGGTGAGAACCGAACTTCATGCTGAGTTGTTTTGTTCTTTTCGGCGTTGATGTTCGCTCACGAGGACGTTCGCGCTCAAGGAGGGGGCGACTGTCACGCGGCGCCGCGTGACACATTGCTAGTCGTCAGTCGCTTCTAGTTCATTGTGGTTAAGTTGCTATAACCCTTCTCTGGTGTACCTGGTATGTGGTGCAGCCATGCATGGTGGCTGGTCAGTCATGTGAGCCTGCATACTGCTCCCCATGCAGACGTCATGATCCGTTGACAACTGTCAGAGGGTGTTGAAATCAACCCGTGATATCTAGTCCAGGTTCTTTTTGCTTTCTGCACTCTTCCCTAGTGATATGTAGCATGTAGCATACTATGGAAGACTCCCAGCATCACCTTGTATACATCTGTACAGATTAGGTTGGCTTTGAGTGTGTAGTTGAAAGGCCAGAATGATAATAGTGGATATCACGGATCTCAAGGGAAGTCGCCGAAGGGAAGTTCTGCCTGGGACTTCCCGGACACCGTACTAGGCCTACTTACTCTATATATATCTAACTTGAGCTCTTACCTTGCCTCATCCAACAATAATAATACTGTTTTTGTATACTTTACTCTTCATCAGGATTCTTTCGATAGATCCATCCCTCAGTGTATACAAAGTATAGTCCAAGTCGCATAAAAGAAATCACTGGAATTAGTTGGTGACCATGTCGGACTCGGAAAGCTTCGAGTTGCCCGTTGACCCTCCACCCAAGATTCCCCCTATTATTTCCTTCAATCAGTTGACAGAACTCGACAAAGCTCACCCCCTGTATTCTCTTTACGACATTTCTGCTTCACTTGAACCGATATTCAAATCGTCCGCCCAACTCGCCACCAAAACAGGTCTGATGGACTTAGTCCATCAATTGGAACGCTTCAGAAAAACTTTGGGCGAAGTATGGACCGAAGAACCTCAAGTCACTTTGTCGTGAAAAGAGATACCAGAATGAGTATCTCAAGTCGGCTGCTGCTTACAACAGAGAGGCAACCGAGCTTGACACTTATGTGCTTCGTGTAATGGAGGACCTTGTGCAGAGACTTACTGATCCAGGAGGTGATCAAAACTCGTCGGGCCCACCAAGGGCTACGGAGGACATATCGTATCTCACCCCAGACCTAAGTCCTGTCCCGAGTCCTGTCCCGAGTCCTGAGCCCTAGGAGAGGATGTGAGGAGGATAAATCGTCCGGCTCGAATACGGTACAGCCAATGGTACGAGTACTTTACTGTGCATACTAGTCAGGGTGGAGTTGATGAGGTGATGTTTGGATGCACGAATGAGCTCGAGATGAATTTCCCGTATGATCAATCCCTTCCTTTAGCCATCCACCATACGAGTTTGGGACAAGGCAATGGGTGATGATCACTCTGCATATGTATCAAACATCCTCTGCTGACAACCCTTCACAGGAAACATGAAATTGCATACCATTCAACCTTTCTCAGATCTCTCTTCACACAAAACACATGACACGCCTCGCGATACACAAAGAACCTACGACGCATGGGTGATCTCCACCACCAGGTCACCCTGCGCGATGGAATCATTTTCCACCACCAACACACGTTTGACCTTGCCCGAAACGGGGGATGAGACTACTGATTCCATCTACACGTTAGCGACATCTCCTATAAAGGTTTGGTGTCTTCATTTTGAGATCGACCACATCAAAGACTGGGTAGATGACAGGGTGATAGACGGAATAAGGTTGGAAGACATTTCTCACACCCACCTTCATAGCGCTCAACACGCATAATGGATCCCCGGCCTTCACTTCTTGTCCCTCTTTCACCCTCACATCAATCACCACGCCTGACATTGGTGATCCCACGCTTCCTGGGTCACTCGTCGCCTTCTCCCTAGACACATTCTCAATAGCCGCGTTTCGATCCGTAATGACCACGGCACGAGTTTCTCCGTTCAACTCGAAGAAAACTTCACGGGTGCCTTTTTCGGTGTTGAGTGGTCCGACGGCTAAGAGTTTAATGGTGAGTGTTTTCCCTTTTTCGATGGAAATGTGCATTTCTTCACCGATACCCGGTTTGCCAAGGAAGAATCTGGTTGGGAGGACGCTGGCGGTCAGCTGGTTACTCTTTTGCTTTCAAGCAGGGAGCAGGGATAGCAGGGATAGCAGGGATAGCAGGGATAGCAGGGATAGCAGGGATAGCAGGGATAGCAGGGATAGCAGGGATAGCAGGGATAGCAGGGAGAGCAGGGAGAGCAGGGAGAGCAGGGAGAGCAGGGAGAGCAGGGAGACAGGAGACATTAAAAACAAATACCCACCTCAAATCCCCATACTTCTCCACGAAACCTTGAAACTCCTCAAACACTTTCGGGTACATACAATAACTCGCCACATCAAAATCATTGATATGAGCCCCATATTGCTCTCTCAATTCCCCCTTGATCTTTTTAAAGTCCAAAGGTTTCATACTCAACCCAGGTCTCTGATCGATTCTCGGTTTATCACGTATAATGTTTGATCTCAAAGGTTCCGGGAATCCTCCATAAGGTTGACCCAAATACCCTTGGAAAAACTCCACTACGGAAGATGGGAAATCGAGTTGACCAGCTCTTTCCAATACATCTTGTTTAGAAAGATTGTTAGAAACCATGAATTGTGCGAAATCACCGACAACTTTGGAAGAAGGAGTGACTTTGATTATATCCCCACAAAGTTGATTAGCTTCTATGTATTTCTTTTTGATTTCCAACCATTGAGTTCCTAGACCAAGTTGAGAAGCTTGGAATTGAAGGTTCGTATATTGTCCTCCGGGCATTTCATGGTCGAACACACCTGAATCGGAAGCTCTGACGTTGGCTTCGAATGGAGCGTAAAGAACTCGGATTTGAGACCAATAGGTGTTGAGAGCTTGAATGTTTTCGTGAGAGATACCGGTGCCGAGATCGGTTTGTTCCAAAGCTGAACATACGGCTCCCATGGCAGGTTGAGAGGTTAGACCGGAGAGATCATCAATGGCTACGTCGACAACGTCCGCACCAGCCATAGCGGCGGCAATCATGGAAGCAGCGGCGATACCGGCAGTGTCGTGCGAATGAACGTGTATGGGAAGATCAGGATGAGCTTTACGGATAGCACCGATTAATAATCGAGCAGCTTCAGGTTTGAGTAATCCCGCCATATCTTTGATACCCAACACATGAATACCTTCGTTGACCAATTGATCAGTGAGGTCGAGGTAATATTGCAATGTGTATTTGGTCTTCTTGGGGTTGGCAACGTCGCCTGAATAACAAATGGTACCTTCTACCACACCACCAGCTTTCTTAGCTGCATCAATACCGAGCTTCATATTCTCAAAGTAGTTGAGCGAATCGAATACACGGAAGATGTCAAGACCGGCTTCGACAGCTTTTTTGGAGAACTCGTAGATAGCATTGTCGGGGTATGATGTGTAACCGACGGCATTGGCACCACGCACAAGAGCTTGGAGGGGAATGTTGGGTACGAGTTTACGAAGAGTACGCAATCGGTCCCAAGGGTCTTCATACAGGAAACGCATGGCAACGTCAAAGGTTGCACCTCCCCAACATTCGAGCGAATAAGCGTTCTGTAAAGCATGACTTGTCTCTCTTGCAATGTTGGCCATGTCGACGGTACGCATTCGAGTGGCAAGTAGAGACTGGTGGGCATCTCGCCATGTCGTATCCATGATCAGACATCCCTTGTATTCCCGAACGGCTTTCGCAAACGCAGCGGGACCTTCTTTGACGATGATGTTTCTCCAGCCAGTCTCGCATGGTACCGAAGTGTCGACGATCTTCGTAGGGTCGGCATTGTCCCTGATGCTCGGGATGAGCGCTTCGGTTTTGAGACCAGGTTCGCCACTCTGACCTTTGATCGACGACCCATTGACGGCCATATCACCGAGGTAGGCGAGAAGTTTCTGAGCTCGGTTCTGGGAGTGGACGAGCTTAAACAATTGAGGTGTGTCGTCGATGAAGGTAGTCCAAGTTTTACCAGACTCAAATACGGGATGGGTGAGGAGACGCATAAGGAATGGGATGTTGGTCTAATCATCAGCTGCGTCTAGATTATTGGACATTTGACCTCACTTTGACACCACGGATCCGGAATTCGACCAAAGCACGGAGCATCTTTCGACGAGCGACCTCAAAGGTTGCCCCACTGCACGAACACTTGACCAGGAGAGAATCATAGTGCGGCTGACAGCGTCAGATACTGATCCGCGTCGCAGACACAAAGACTTACAGTGATCTGGGCACCGGCATATCCGGAAGCTGCGTCCAATCGTACACCATTGCCGCCCGCAGATCTGTACACTTCAATCTTCCCCGTGTCAGGCTGGAAATTGGCAGCAGCATCTTCAGTGGTGATACGCGACTGGATGGCAAAGCCACGACGATGGATGTGCTCCTGAGTGAGGCCGAGTTGTTCGAGCGACACGCCTGCAGCGATCTGTATCTGAGCAGCCACGATGTCGATACCGGTGATCTCTTCGGTGATGGTATGCTCCACCTGGATACGTGGGTTGATCTCGATGAAGTAGTGTCGACCTTGCTGGTCGACGAGGAACTCTGCAGTACCCGCGTTTCGGTAACCGACGGCGTGAGCAAGTTTGAGAGCATCGTCAAGGATTCCTTGGCGAATAGACTCGTCCAGATGAGGTGCCGGGGCGATCTCCACAACCTACAGCGTCAGCTCTGGCCTTTACAAAGACTCAAGACCAACCTTTTGGTGTCGCCTTTGCACAGAACAATCACGCTCGAAGAGATGAACGCAGTTGCCTTGAGAGTCGGCCAGGAGTTGAACTTCGATGTGCCTAGGTCTGTCCAAGAACCCTTAGCAGATCAGCATGAGTCTTCTCAGGCGAAATCGACAAACTCACGCTCAATGAAGACTGTCCCATCCCCAAAGGCACTCTTCGCTTCTGACACAGCCCGTTCAAAGTTCTCTTTGAAACTGTCCTGGTCCCTCACCACTCGCATTCCTCTTCCACCCCCTCCCATAGCAGCTTTGATGATGACAGGGAAGCCATATTGCTTAATGAAATCCGCTGCCAGCTCGTATGACTCGACTGGGCCGTCTGTACCAGGTACGACAGGAACGCCGGTCTTGATGGCAACAGTGCGAGCCTTGGTCTTGTCACCTAGGGCGTCGATGGTTTCTGGTCTGGGGCCGATGAAGGCTATTCCGGCGTCTTCTACTTTCTTGGCAAATTCTGCGTTTTCAGACAGAAAGCCGTACCTATGGGTCAGCGAAAATCCATCATTTACTCCTTTCTTTGTGAGAAGGTGTGAAGAGGGGACGATGAGCGAGTGACGTGAAAGGAACCAGTTGTTAGTGTATAAGAAAGGATGAGACAATGGTATATGAGACCTGTGGGGATGTGACTCACCCAGGGTGGATCATATCGACGTTGTGCTCCAAAGCTATACGTATGATTTCATCCTGAGCCAAGTAGGCAGCGACGGGAGTGAGACCTTTGCCGATAATGTAAGATTCGTCCGATTTGTACCTATGAGCACTCATTCGATCTTCGTACGAGTAAATGGCGACTGTGGTCATGGCCAATTCGTGGGCGGTCCGGAAGACCCTGATGGCGATCTCTCCTCGATTGGCGACGAGGACTTTCTTGAGACGACCATGATGCCCTGCTTGTCTTTTTCTCAGATTATGGATGCTGGGGGTGAGTGGGACCTATGCATGTCATCTCGAGTGACTTACGATGGGACGGCAGGGGAGCCTGGTGAACCGGGGGTCGAGTCTACACCGAGATGAGTGACCCATGAGGCAATCTGTTGATGAGTATGAGGCATGATAAACGTGTGTGGAGGTGAGGGGGAGGAAGGGTACAAAGAGAACGTAGCAGACTTCAGGAAGAGTATGAAAGGGAAGCGAGGACGGGTGGATTGTGGAAGAGGGGATGAAGGGGAGCGAAGACGGAAGAGGGGGAGGGGGAAAGGGAGTGAATATATAGGAAGGACAAGATACCCACGGCTGATGGGGCCTCGGCCATGGTGTTCGAGGAATGTTTGATGGAATGTAAATGCCAGATGGATGGGATGGAAGCAAAAAAGATGATAACGGCAGTGGTGATGGTACAAAGGAGGGGGATGAGTATTCACAGTGTGGGGGGACTAGATTAACTACTACTTACCTGTATACCCGTACTACTCTCGATCACTCTCTTCCTCTCTTCCCCCTATCTTTCTCTTCCTTCGGCGCCCCGCCTATACCTCGGCCCACCGCACTCGACTCGGACGTCCGCCATCCAATGACACCTCTTCCGTTGTCTGTCATGTCTTTGGCTGCGTACTACTCTACGTCAGAGGGTCAATCAACGATCAACGATATGCTTCTCAACACCGGGGTTCCTCCGTCGACATCATGATGCATCATCGCTTGATAGATTGCAAACCGTACGACGAGAGATAAGGCAACTCGACCTCCACCCATGATAGCATCATGGAGTAGCGATGTAGCAGCATGGCAGCGATACGACATGCAGCTCTCCCCCACTCGTTCACTTCGCATACGTCGCAAGCACTACTACTGTAGTACTGAGCGATACAGTAAAGGAGCTCTTCCCTGGTACCGGAAGACGTAACACCGGTATCGTCAAATGACGGCTTTAGTTTAACCGACTCATTCCAAGTCAAAAGTCAGTTTAGCCTGTTGTTGTAGAGTACCCTCCCATCTCTTCTCGTGACCCTCTCAGATAAGTCGCCATCAAGCGACATGCAACATGATGGATACATTCCGAATACTGATGAACCTCGGCACTTTAATTCATCCTCTGACTGTGTCATGGTTCCCCCACGCACCTCGCACCTGGGAGTCGAGGAGGGTAGGGAAGAAAGTACCGCCGGCAATGAACATGTGGCAGTTTGGAGTCACCGGCAATGCACGGACCCCAAATCACCTCGGGGATGTCGGCCGTTAAGTCCGATGGCAAGCCTACCGACCCCTGGGGACAAGTCAGCTTCACGCCTATTGTTTCACGCGCCTCTCTTTCTTTTCGAAATTGACGCGACGTCCGACGCCGACGAAGATATCATAAGAGCGGCATACGAGTACGATAGATTATGGACGATACATGATGGACACTGGCTTAGGGACAGATCATTCAGAAATCACCTACCAGTCCGTATCTTCTACCCTTCCTCACTCCATCACTTCTCATTCTCTCTCACCGTCTTACCGTCCAATTCCAGCAGCGCTAGACATCTCTCATACCACTGAAATTTTAGTGCTCACGAAGTCGCTAATTGACTAGACAACAACCCTCTCGACCTATATGGTACCTCTCCCCTCTTCCCCTCCCGACCACTCTCCGTCCCATAACTCGCGGACCAACAGACTCCCTTCACTCTCATTGTCTAACTTCCATCTCTCGGAATTTTCACCTCTTCTCTCCGTCCTCTTTCACAGGCATAGACCCAAGTTTCATTCGCCGAATCTTGAGTCGAGTCCGGTCTGATAGATCATACGAATCTCTTCAAATCTCAGGTGGACGGACTTACAAACCTGACGAAACGACCATATGGGGATTAGCAGCTTTGTTAGATCCTGATGGGACCGCTCAATCGCATACTTTAGCATTACCTCCTATAGATATATTCTCTTCTTTACGTCATACCTCTCAACCACGTTGGCTCCAGGATCTCGAGGAAGACAATGTATTTGAAAAAGAGAAGAGGATAGAGGAAGAGGATGAAGGAGAGAAAGAATTTCCCTTGATAAGTTTACCTAAAATGTTTGAGAAAAGATATGATAATTGGGAATTCCTAACTACTCTCAGCTTGACCCAGATGAACGGAGCGGTGAACGATGAGAGTATAATGGGATTGAGGTGGTGTACTCACTTAACAGTATTATGGACTAGAGGATGTGGGATTACAGATGCTGGTGTTAGACTTTTAGCTGGATCATTGGACCTTCCTGGAAAGCTTCTTGATTCGACGGATCAATTTGCGACAAGTAGACGATCGTGTGCCAATGCAGAAGAGACAGAGCAGGGCAATGGAAATGGGAGAAGAAATGGAGGAACTCGAGAGGGGATAAAAGGAAGAGGAATGTGGAAGTTGAGAGCTTGGTATCTTCCCGGATGTAGAGGAATTTCAGATAAATCAATGAAGGTATTTGCCAGATGGCCTGGTTTGGTACTTCTGGGTGAGTAGTCCTGCTGGAGATCGCTATATACACCTCCATTTCGGGCCTGTACTCTGCCGCATTCAATTTTATGCCCCGGTCTTACTCATTGCCGGCCCTGTTGTGCGTAGAAGATGGAGCTCTGTTGAAGAAGGTTTTGTGGGTGGAGTCGACTGACAACGGTTGCCTTTTTGGATCAATCTGACGACCAGACGTTCGAGATACATCATGCACAGAAGTTTCCATGAACATTTTCAATAAATATTCTCGACAATACTTTTCGTGTCAAAATGCAGATTTTCAATCATGTACCGAAGGGTTACGTCAATTATTTTCTCCTGTCACTCCGACCAATGAGATACTCAAAGATTTAACACTCACTCTTATGCCTCTGAGTGAGAAACGTTATTTAAGTTTGAACGTTGTGTCATCATATCAACCATTAGATCCAACTTGGTTACCTCGATTACCTAAACCATCTTTATCCACACGTTCTTCCGCTTCTATACTACCTACGAGCGATTCTTTCCCCTTTCCTCAACATACTCAAATCTTTACATCGAAGTCTTTCCACTCGGAAATATCTTCCTCTCCCCATCCGCCCTCCTCTCCTTATTCCAATTCAATCTCACAATATTCTTCCTCTCCCCATCCCTACTCATCCCCTCTCCCTTCACAAACACACCCACCAAGTTCCCCCCTTCCGAATTCCTCTCAGACGTCTTTCGTATCTTCCCAAACACAAAAAAACACGTCAAATTCTCAACTACCTCAAACATCTCAAGGAATCTATCGAAGTCAATACCATCCTCAACCTCGACCCCAACCCCAACCTCTTCAACCCTCTCAACGTCCAACATCCGTTTATCGATCAGACGGTATAGGTAAATTGTACGGTTCAGGAGTTTCTTCAATACCTGATCCTTCAACCGAGCGTCGTCAAGCTGCAGAAAACCGTCGAATGGCAATTCAATCAGCTATAGACTACCAGAATCAATCATCGCGTAAAAAAAGGAAAAAACAACCATTAGATAAGTATCAACCTTGGGTGAGAAAGAATGAAGAGTTGGACCCATGGGAAAAACTTGTTCCGATGGCAGGAAAGGTTTATAAAGAGAAAGCTGCGGAAGCTAAGAGGAAAAGTAAAGAATTCGTGGCTGCTACTTTGAGAGGTAGAAGAGTGGGTGAATCGGAAATTTCAGAGAAGGGAGTGGTGAAAGGAGAAAAATGGGCGATGATGGTAAGGATTGTTTCTTCGAATTGGGAGGGATTACAGTGGAGTTTTAGGGAAGAAATGGGGAAAGAAGGGTTGGATTTGGATTTGGGAATGGGATTGAGGAAGAAAAGGGATAAAGGGTTGTTAGAGGGTTTGTTAGGATCTACTCGACAATATTTGGATGATAAGGAAATGGATGAGAATGATGAGTGTCATCAAGGTATTCCACATGGGGAACTCTATGGAAATGGAGAAAGATTTGAGATGAGACGTCATGGTATTGTGTCAGTAGAGAATAAGGAAGAAGAAAACTTGAAGAAACCTATAAATCCATTCCGTGTTTCAGGGACAAAAACGAATAAATTAGGTATCAAACCTCTCAATATTACTACCAAGCCTACTATCATAAAACCCCACACTTCTCCAAGTTCACAATCATCAGTCTTATCTGGGCAGGATAATTCGTTTCAGGACACAACGAGCAATCTCACTTTCCGATCTATTCCCAAAACACAATCAAATCCCTCGACATCGAATCAAAATATCAGTACTAAATTCCCATTTGAGACGTCAATCTCTCATACTACAGTACATGAACCTCTATCTGAGTTGACCAAACATGAACCAATAGAGCATATATCTTCTGAATCGAAATTATCTCAGAAGAGGATTCAGACTACGTTGAAACCGTCCAAATCTCAATCAACTTTGAAAGAAACATTCTTCCGTTCCACACTTCTCACACCTTCCAACACTCATGACGCACTCGATTGACTCGACACTCTTAATCAACTCGACACCCTTGAAGCACTCGACCAATTCAATACAATCGACATCGAAACGCCCATTTGAAGGTCCATCAAATACTTTACCTAAAAAGTCTTTGAAGATGTTTCAAAACACCAAATAACAATATCTTCCGTCAAATGACTCATACATTCGTATTCTTACTGTAACTGTATGACTACAGTATATGGTTGGTTCTACACTACATTCAGCCCATGTTACATTCTGATGCAGCCCTCATCCTCCCTCTTTTTCACAGATCGTGAGGTTCAAAGTGAGATCTGATCAGCAAAGATGAGAGGTCGGGTTGATATAGAATACGCATGGTAGGCCGGGGGGGAAGGGGGATCAACATAGAATAATCAGAGACGTGAGTATCCAAGTAGAATGTCTTTTCGTATCCAATGTGTCTCTATCAGTGAATGTCTATATCCCGGGACGGTAAAGAGGGTATTTAGTCTTGATATATGATATTTCTTATCAACATGATGTATTTTCTTCAAGGTTCAATGATCAGTCAGTACATTCAGTAGCAGTCTATTGTGGTTCAAATGTATGAAAATGAACAGTTTGCGCAGGTAATTTCCTCAATTCATCAATTACGAACCTCGTAGACTAACTTACCTAACTACCTATTTCCCGGTCTACAATATTCAGACAACAAGTACCAAATCTAAACCATGAGACGTCAAACCTCGAGAACGATCCGGAACATTTGCTTTCATTTATTTCACCAACACCTCTCTACTTCATACTCCACAACACGAAAATACTTTACTCGGCATCGGATACTGGTGTCCAAACCCAACTAAAAGAACATTAGCCTTATCGAAGTCGGAAATAACCTCTACTGTCTTGTCAGATTTGATCGATCCAAATGGGTTCAACATGACGTGAAGAGATTATTTTCAGGGGCTTTTAGCTGGAAGTATGACGTTATGGGATTGTCTTTGGGGTAGATTTCATCTGAATAAGAATGAGGGCCAAATATGATCAGAGGGTGGCGGAGACAGATGGTTGAGATGAAGAATGAAGAATGAAGAATGAAGGGGAGAAGGGAGAAGAAGAAGGACTTTCTGACTCACCGATAAGGAGCAGTATAATCATTTCCCATATCCATATTCTCAGCCGCTGCTATAACACTCGTTTCCATTGGCATTGAACTAGTAGTCATACTCATACTCAAACTCATAGGAACTTCCAAAACGTTTCCAATAGAAGGCATCGAACTTGATGTTGACATAGTTTCACTCATCGTAGTAGAAGGTATCTCTTCTTCCATTGCAGAAGAAATCGCAGTCATTGAAGCACTCATCGATGAACTGACAGAAGAAGGAATTGTGTTATCATCTGTATCAGGGGAAGAAATAGATTCAGCACCTTCGTTCGTTCCTGCCGTATGACCTTCATTTTCTTCAAAATCCGATTGTCTCAAAGAAGGGTTTGAAGGTGAAAAAACAAGAGTGATATTGGAACTTTTGTTCATTGGTGTAGATGTTGATTCTGTTGATAGTTGTTTACCACCTGTTTGTAATGCTGGAGGGGAAGATGATGAAGAAGTTGTGAGAGTGTCGGATGTATCTTCGTTTCCCGCTACCATTTCAGCCGCTGAACTAGGTACAGCGGTGGTAGTAGGTAGAATAGCTTCAGTGGTCGATATGGAGGTTGACATTGAGAGAGTGGAATCTACATCTTGAACGATATCGGTCGGCACTGAAGATATTGATGACATGCTTGAAGAAGGAAGTAAAGTTGGCAATGAATCTAATTGTTTTATATTCAATGGTGTAACGGAAGGTGACAGCATAGAGGAAGAAGATGATGGAAGAACGTTTGCTACTTTGATCATATTTGATGGTGTTGGTATGGAAGTAGGTATTCCAGCAACTGCGACCGATGGAGTTATACTAGCCTCACTTACTGATGTCACATCTGAGGGTGAAACTAATAATTGGTGTGATGAATCCGTAGGAAGTGATTCAGCCATAGCACTAGACATGATCATGGTGGAAGTAGGAATGGAAGATGTAGTTGTTTCTTCTACAGAATCTGGAACACTTTGTAAAACTTGTTGCGAAGTAGTATTTGGTGTCCAATCGGGATGTATAACACCAGTTGATGGATCGTACAAGAATACTTGAGAAGTATGTGAATCCCCTTCTGTGACACATGGTTGGACCGTTAATGGTTTTGCTGATTTAGGTAAAGGATCGAATGTAGCGCAATAAGATTCAACCTCGGCGGTTTCAGCTACGAAGATAGGAACTTTCAAGTTGACTTGGATCGGTCCATTGTTGTCTGTTGACTGAGCGGATGACGTGGTCGGGTCGGTCGAGTTGGAAGTGGAGTTAGAGTTGGAGTCAGATAGAGGAACGAGGTAAACTTGAGTACGAATAGAGTTGGAAGCGTTCAATACGAACCCTTCGGCGGAAGATGTGTCGTTACTTGACGAAGTACCGTTGGAAGTTGATAGTACCAAGGAAGCAATTTTGGCTCCAGTGGGGGAAGAGGAGGTGGGACTGGTTACATCGATGTAACCGGGAGCACCACCGAGATCCATTCCGCGTGCTTGCATCTGGGCAAATTGATCTCGGCTCCGATGATCGTGGTCATGGTCATGGTCGTGGTCGTGGTCATGGTCGTGGTCATGGTCGTGATCATGGTCATGCTCATCCTCGTGGTCATGATCCCTACGATCAGACTTCCTCTCAATCACCTTGACATGATTATGACGTCCATGATCATCTCCAATGAGAACCGAATGACCATGTCGACCATCCACATAAACATTGACATTCTCTTCATTGATGTGTTCACTCGCACGATCCTCGTTCGTCTGTTGACCGTTTTCCCTGCGGAAGACAAGATCCTGTTTGGGATCGACGTCGGCACCGAAAGAGTGTCGTTTTTGTCCTAAGAAAGCACGACCTAGTGCGGCCAGAGGACCGGAAAGCATGCGTTTACGAGGTTGAGGGGCCAGGTCAGAGAGAGGATTGGGGATGACAAGACTGCCAGAGCCATGAGGCATGAATGTGTTACCGCGGAGGGTTCTGGGGATATGACGACCCCCGGGGATTTTAGTTTGGTCCATGGCTTGCATGACGGCTTGCTTTACCGTGTCTGACCTTTTCTTGTGGTCATGGTCGTGATCGTGATCGTGATCGTGATCGTGGTCGTGGTCGTGGTCGTGGTCGTGATCGTGGTCATGGTCATGGTCGTGGTCATGATTATCATCATGGTCGTGGTCGTGATCGTGGTCATGGTCGTGGTCATGGTCGTGGTCGTGGTCATGGTCGTGGTCATGATCGTCCCTTCGGGATTTTTGATCCTGAGCCTGACGGTGAACATGTTCATGTTCATGCACCTCGGTATGATCCTTCGATTTCCCATCTGGTACGTCGTGTTTATCCTCGATCACGTTAACCTGGGCATGACCGTGAGCGTCAACTTGGACGTTCTGACGGTCAGCTCTCAAATCCCATATGCATCTCTTTCGGAACGGGCATCATACCATTGGCAAAATAATGATTGTCAAACAAGTTACTTGAAGATGGGAACTTTGAGAGAGAAGAATAAGAATCAAGAAAAGAAATAAACTCACATCCGGCTCATTCCTCCAGGGACCCCTGCGGCCGTGACGTCCGCGCCATGATCTCTTTTCGTTACTCGAGGCCCGCTCGGAATTGAGGAAGACCTGCTTCCCTCTCGTCTCGATCGGATGGAGTGACTGAGAATTAGTGTTTCCTCAATTGCGATCGCAAGATGGGTGTTCCAATTCCATCCAAGGAGGCTCACAGATCACGCACAGGTGATACTCGCCTCAGCTGCCAGAGCCATCAAGAGGTCAAACGAGGAAAGGGATGTTGAGGAGGTGAAGAAATTGTAGGATGAATGAGGTTTAGAGGAAAGGAAAATGAACCACTCACCCCGAGATGTCCAACCTTTACGCCGAGACCAGCAACCAGTGCTGAAATCTCTTGATCGGCAGGACGGTTCGGTAACGCCGCGGCCTGTGACATGGCCGCTCCGACAAGAACGGTAGCAGTAGCTATCGACGCTGCGTTTATTTGAACCATTTTGCAATAACTGTTTCTTATCCTATTTTTATTCCTCAAGTAAATCTTCTGGAAGTATCAAACTTCGACTTTACGTATTAAAGCTTTGAGTTCTTATGTGGGATTTCGTCGGGTATTGGACAAGGGACGAATGGTCAAGATGAACGTTTAGGGAGATTTAAAAGAATGAAAAAAAGAGCGTCGAGCTAAAGGCACCGGGCCGAGTACGAGAGTGAGAGAGTTGAGAGAAGAGGGAGGGTAATCTTGCTCAGCAAGTGTGTGAGAGAGAGAGAGAAAGAGAGAAGAGGAGGGTGGGGATTGAATAGACATTGACACTGTTGTTATATCATTCGATTGGCTTGGAGGAAGAGATCGAGAGAGAGGAGATGTTGACGATGTAGGTTAGATTAATGTTTACGAAAGTGGTTATTGACCGTGTTTGGTCAGTATCATTGATCGAGAATGATGATTTGGGTTTTCACAATTTAGATGGGGTAATAATGGAATACCGCGACAGCCGAGAGCGTGTCTCGTCAGTGAAGCCAGTGCTAGGCTGGTGGACCTAGTGAGGATGCGAATGGAGCGATACCAATGCAACAATACGGCTACGGGATGCACGTATGTATGACAAGTGAGAAGAATAGGAATGCCGGAATGGCGATGTTTGATCATGAGGTCAGTACTGTAGTTTGGTAAGTAGAGTAGGTAGTTTAGCTATCGCTTGGCACGTGAACGATAAGATGGTACGAGGGATTAAGTAATGAGGAAGAAGTGAGACTCACCATATGGTCTCTCCTCCAGTATCTAGAGTACACCACATGACATTATTCAGTAATTTAAGTTAGTGGTACGAGTGAGAAGAGCATGTTTCAATACCAAAAGTGAGGTTTACGACAGCGGTGCCTGAGCATTCCAACGAGGAATGCTCTCTCTGTTTCCTCAGCATATCTGTCTTTGTACAGACTTACATCTGTCATATCTTACCTTACCTTGTCACCTCTCTCAGTGACCGAGTGGATCAGTCCGTCAGTAGTAGTGGTTCATGGTGCACACAGTCCAGCTCAAAAGGTCTCAACAGACTATAGTATGACAACGACCATCTATCAGCTGATCATTCCCTATACATCAAAACAGACAATGTGATTCAATCCCCTGGTTTGTCCTCTTTACCCGCACATCAACGCCCCCTGAGGTATTCTGCCCACCTACTCTCTTACTCTTTATTTCACATGAAATAACGCCCATTAACCGATTCGCCGAGACATTCCATCCTATACACAGTGCCTGCTCAACTTTAAATCTCACTCTTGTCTCTTGATGGAGTTGAATTCATTAGTACACGGTAAGTCACTCATCTCTCATGCCTCTTCTGTATAATGGATCATATCAATTGCTGATGACAGTCCCTACATCTCATAATCCTTCCAATACAAAGTCGGAAAGTGTTCTTACTGTTTCGCCTTATACAAAACAACAAGTTGTCTCTCATCATTACACTGACTCACAATCATCATCATCATCGCAAAAACAACATTCAAAGTCAAATGTATGGCAAATCAAAGAGGGAAGAGAAGATATTGTGAAACAAGATCAAAACCTTCAAACTTGTCATTTCTCAAGATATACACATACACATATACATAATTCTCTATCATATCATTCCACACCACGAATGACTTTATCTATCCCTGGAAATTTATACGAAATCGAACAAAATATGACAGAAGATATCTGTGGAAAACCTGGTCCTTCCCGTCCATCATTTATCGATCCTTTTTCATCTCACAAAGCTCCCCATCCGTCTAGTAGACCTATGTCCCATATGGAGAAGAAAAAGAAAGAGTCAGGCTCAATAGGGAATGTTGATGAGTTGAGAGAGATGGACAAAATTAGTGATAGGGATAAAACACATTTGGGTTCATTCATGGATCATGATGAGTTAAGAGGAATGTATCAAATAGAAAATGGAGGGAACCAAAAGGAGTCAAAGAGAGATTCACCTAAGGTGAGTGAGAATGCCCATTTCCTCTATATCATATATTGGAGTTTTGTGGACTTTGTTAATCGTGATTGAAGGGAAGAAGAGTTATCACGGTCTAAAAAACCTGTCCGAGTTTTGGAATTGTACTTGTAGAGTGAGGAATACGACAGTTTCAAAGAGATGATCAAGATCATGATCACATTAGAGAAATCGGAATGATTCTAACTTATAGACTTCTATATTCACAAGACCACTATCCTCTTTCAGACTCTCGAAAACTTCCACATCCCCCAAGTGAGTTACTAAGATCCTTTCCTCGCAAAACCGAGTCGACTCCAAAAGATATACCATCCATCAACACTTCCATCTTCTTTTCTATTCCTCGACAAGTCACCTGCTCATTCCTCCACCAGCCATTGACGTCTTCATGTTCGTGATATCGAGAAAATAAGTGAGACAAAAGATATAGGAAACGAACGCTTCTCCTTCTATCATCAAGAAATATGGGACAGAATGGAACATGAAAGTGGGAAAAATATTTGATAGCTGAGATCAGAACACGAGGAAACGAAAAGTCACAAATTCCAAAACAGGATTTACTCCCTGAACCTAAATCATTAGGTTGTCTCGCTCGACCTGTCAAGATTAATAGCGACCAAAGTCGATGTAGTTGGTTCTGTAAGTGTATCCCTTTTTTTCCCCTTTCCCTTCCTCGTTCTCCTTCTTCTGTTTCTTCACTTCCACCTAAGTCATCTTCTCGCTCTTCATTCATCCGCCCTCGCCTCAAGTACTCTGACTATGAAGCACAGAAACTATGATCTCATTTCAGGGACTTTATTGACCAACAGGTGAATTGTGCGTCGGAATGGTAATGTGTCAATGCTTTTCTTGTATGGTACATGAACCTATCTATTAACTTCTCGATTGTTTATATTGTATTCATACTTGTCTTTGTGCATCTATCTTTGTCGTCTATCATACTCCCGCTGCAACTGTCCGCAATAGCATAACGATGTATTTCTGAAGATTGAGTTTCTCTGATTGAAGACAAGAAGGCATCACATATGAAGATGAAAATGACAAGGAACGTGGACCCGTAAAGGCTTATGCATGTTCACAAAAGAATCTATCCTAATGACCCGTTTCCTTGGGTGGGTTATAGTAAAGTTTTCGGTTTTTGACAACGGACCATTTGAACCGTTTGACATAGATTGAAATTGCAAACATTGTCGAGAGGATGATGACAGCCTATGATTCAGCTGAGATCGTGAAGAAACGATAGGGCAGCTGAGCGTTCCGAAGAACAGAGAACAAGGAGATGGCGAGAAAAGAGCAAGTTTCTCACCTGCAAACCCATCTTCTTTCTCTCGTCATGTTCTGGCTCAGCTGCCCATGAGAGGAAAGTTACCACATCTTTTGCCATTTGTGACGAAGTAGCGGGAGTACCATCATCGTATTCTACCAATCCATCATACAATACTCTAGCCATGGCAATGCCGCCACCTGGGAAATACCTGAATGTCAGGTGTTGACCTTTACCTTTCTTTTACAAGCGATATCTCAGAGATGAGTGGTGGTGGAAATGGGGGTACCAGGGAGAGTGACACATGTTGCAAGAATATGAAAACACTCACGGGTTGTAGTTCATCCCTTCCGCAACGTTGACACCAGCAGGAGGATCAACATAACCAGTCAACAAAGAATACACATAGTCGGCACCACCATGACGAGCTTTGATGATCAATGACAAGTCGGGAGGAAGACCACTGTACCGGTCAGGTCAATGTCTGACAGAGAGAAAGAAACTTGACTGACCCTCCATTACCAGCTCTAGCGGCCTCTTCATTAGGATAAGGAGGTGGCATATAATCTGCAAGTTTTCCTCTGTATAATCAGCACAAGAGTCATGAATATGTGTATATTATTGATTGAAAGACTGACGGTCTTTGAAACATTTCTCCCTCGTCATTAGGTCCATCGGTATATTCCACTTCTTCAGCCATAGCTTTTACCTCATCAACGGTATGAGACACTCCGACCAAGTTCCTCCAAGCGATTCGATCGAGAGAATGACAAGCGGCACAGACTTCACGATACACTGATGATTAGCTCTCAGTACGACTGGTAAAGCTATATGATTGATGAGGAGATGAATAGTGGAGATTGTTAAGAGCTCACCTTGATATCCTCGCCTGATAGCACTATGATTGAACGTTTCGAATGGACCTTTATGTTCGAATGGATAACTGGCAGGGTGTAAACCATCTTCTGCAGCGGTGTTGGCGGAAGCTTCGGGTAAAAAAGGAATTCCGTATAGATGTGTATACCACGCCATGGTACCTACTGAGACTAAAGAAGCGGATAATAGAGCGGTACGGGATGTCAAAGGGGATGAAGGGGAGGGTAGAGTTGAGGCGAACCGGGTCTGAATATATGAGCAATCTTTCCTCGGTTTTAGATCTCGATCTGAAGGGACGATAGGGGTAGCAATGACAGCCCCCGGATGAATGATTGTGGTGGAGTCGGAGCGGGACTCACTTTGCCAATATGATTGAGAGAAGGGGTTCTAGCCGTAGCCCTGGCTAGTAGCCGAGGGAAGGCTTGTGTGAACATGGTGTGTAGGGTAGGGGGTGAACAAGAGGGTTGTTATAGATGCGAGGATGAGATCTTTGAATCGCCCAATTGGCTGTCTCCAATAATACCAACGGCCACAACGGGTTCATTCGGAGGATAAACGCCGCGGGAATAGATATCTGTGGCACTTCTGGACAACAACCACTGCTCTCGCTCTCACTTTCTCCAGCATCTAGCACCTCGCATCTTGCAACACAATCTCAACCTTTTACATACTTTGTCTCTCCCCCCCCCCCGCCCTTAGCGATTGTACCTTGACACCTTTACATGCCCCGTAGAGAGGCTATTTCAGCCATGTCCAACATGTATGCACTGCATCAACCTCTTCTTCCTTCCTCCTCTGTCCATTTCTCCCTCTTCCTACCCAATTTCACCCCTTCCACCATCTACCCCCTTCCCTCCCCTCATACTCCTTATGAAACCCCTCCTATCAAAGTACTCGGAAATGTTGTCGTTGCTGGTGGTCAGGATCTACGAGTGTTTGAGATCCGAGAACAACAGGTACCCATCCCTGAGTCTCCTCGAGAGGATGGTGTAGATCAAACAAAAGTGGAAAAGATGGACGAGGATATGGCAGATGATATCGGTGATAATTTCTTTGATACTGGTTTCAGAGATGTGAGCATGCATTGTGTGTTTTTTTAATCTTGGTAGTGCTGATAGATATAGAGAGCTCCTGTCAATTACGAAACAACCAGAAGGTTGCATCTCTTATGCCAACATACGTTACATGGTTGGATCACCGGTCTGGCCCCTCTAAGAACTATTGAAAGTAGTGTGGATGGATTGGACAGATTATTAGTATCTTTCAAAGATGCAAAGGTAAGTCATCACAGCTTACTTCTCACTGGTCTTGAAGCTGCTAATCAAATTAGATGGCCTTGCTCGAATGGTCCAGAGGAGATATCGCAACAGTCTCACTTCATACTTACGAAAGATGTCAACAAATGGTTACTGGGGATTTACAATTCTATACACCTTTGTTACGAAGTGATCCTCTCTCTCGACTAGCCGTTTTGACTCTCCCTGAAGATTCACTCGCCATCTTACCTGTTTTACAAGAACAATCAGATTTAGATCCCTTGGAAAATTTCACAAAGTCAGCTTTCCTTGTTCCTACATGATCAAGCTGATAATTCAGGGATGCTCCATATTCCCCTTCTTTCGTTCTATCCTTGGCAGATGTCGCTCCCACAATCAAAAATTTACAAGATTTACTCTTCTTACCTGGGTTTCATTCGCCCACCTTAGCTGTCCTCTACTCGCCTTATCATACTTGGGCAGGTCGATATCATTCTCAACGCGATACATTCTGTCTTGAAGTTCGAACTTTCGATATAACAGCCGGTGGTTCTTATCCACTTCTCACTTCCGTTTCAGGTTTACCATCAGATAGTTTATATATCGTCGCTTGTCCTGCAGAATTAGGAGGTGTCGTTTTAGTCACTACAACAGGTTTATTACATATAGATCAATCAGGTCGAACTGTCGCTACTTCTGTGAACGCTTGGTGGAGTCATATCACCACATTACCTTGTGATAAAAGTAGTGAAAGTAGAAAGATCAGTTTAGAAGGGAGTAAAAGTGTTTTTGTCACTGAAAGAGATATGTTGTTGGTTCTTCAAAATGGTGATGTACATCAAGTCAGGTTCGAGATGAATGGGAGAGCTATAGGAGCTATCAAAGTGGATGAACAGAGTAGTAATGTCCCTGCTCCGTCAAGTATGGTAACAACTGGTAATCAGGCGATATTTGTGGGTTGTGCGGAAGGAGATTCTTTATTGGCCAATGTGGATATAAAAAGAGCAGTAGCCATCGAAGATCGGAAACCTGCCATTGAAGCCGAAGCGGAGGTGGATTGGGATGAAGGTGATTCTTGTCTTGATTGGTATATTCGATGGAGCTGATTCGTTAGATTTGTATGGTGATATAGACGTACCTCTCACAAATGGTGCTACGAATGGCGCAAAGTATCAAGCTATCACTGGTCCGGCCAATATAGTTCTTTCACCTGCTGACGTTTTGACCGGAGTTGGGAAAATTGTCGATATGGAATTTGGAATAGCTTCGACTGATGAAGGAACAAGAACATATCCACAATTAGTCACTATAGGAGGAGGTAGTAAACGTTCGACCTTTAACGCCTTCAGAGTAAGTCTTTCTGTTATCTCTTCCCTCAACATCCCTCTCTTATCTTTCCTGTATTCCCTTTCCATACTCCCCTCGCCCTTTCACGCTCATCACACTTTTACCTTTCGACAAAGTAGTTGGTCATGTTTTGACCCAAACGACTCTCCTCCTACTTTGACAGACAAAGTTCACGCAATGTATCCAGTTCTTGACAAGATGACCATATAATCTCTTCCCAGACATTGACATTCAGCGCGGAATACCCATCTCCAAAAGAAGACGATTCAACGAACTCTTCAATACTGAATCAGTTTGGTTCTTACCCATCCAACGTCCTTCAGGTCAACATCTCAAATCTATCCCGGAAGATAGACGAACCACTATGCTCTTTAGTTCAGAAGCTACTCAAACTCGTATATTCTCATTATCCGCCAAACCTAATCCAGAGCAGATCGGTAGAATATCAGGAAAAAGTTTGACAGTAGGACCTTTTTTTCAACGTTCGAATGTTTTGGTCGTCACTCAAACAGAAGTTTTATTGCTTGATAGTGATGGTAAAACTCAACAAAGTATTGGGAATGAAGGTGAAGAGATCGTATCTGCTAGTATTTCAGATCCATATGTTGTCATAAGGAGGGTGAATGGGAGTGGGTCAATGTTTGTTGGAGATACTGTTGCTAGACAATTATCTGAGGTTAAGATTCCCTCTGATAGCGTAAGTGACCCTCTCCCCCGCTATTACCCTGCCCACTTCCGCTACATCTTGTACTGTGAACTCGATAGACTCTAATATTCGTCTCTTGACTGCACCCAAAGTCTTTTTCTTTGCTTTCTCTCCTTGTCTCCTCACCCGTCGCTCAACATTTGGCATACGTCAAGGGTTATTTCTTCCTATTCACACAGACCGCTGTGTGGACCCCCTGACACCTCATCAGACATAAAACACCTACTTGTAGAAGAGTGACACCGGAGAAGATCACTGACACGCAGCTACAACCTCCCTATCAAGCCATCGAAGTGTTCAGTGATACCACAGGAATCTATCGCATGTTCGAAGCATCCGATTTAGACAACTTGAAAGATCATACCGCACGATCTATCGCCATTCGTCAAGGTCATCAAAACCGTATGCAACTCACACAAGATCAAATCAAGAGGTTACAAGAGGAAAAACCCGCTATATCGGCTGATGCTCCGAGTACCGAGATGGCCATGAATGCCGCGAGGGGGACACAGTGGTTGGCTTTGCTTTCTGCCGCAGGGAGATTTGAGGTGGGTCAAATGTCTACTCAATTTTCTTTCCAACTCATTCTTCATATCCTCTTCTCGTGTACAGAGGAGCAAGGGAGAAACATAATTTGGTCTGATCAATATCATTTTTTCCTAGCTCAAGGTGGGTGTGACGTGCACAGCTGACGAACAGATAAGATCGTTACCTGACCTCACTCTTGTTTTACAGTCAGATGGTCTAGGTACGGCCGCAGCTACATTTACGGATGAAACCGCCGATGCGGATCTGTCCTATGAAGAGAATATAGACAAAGTCAAGCAGCTCTTATTTTGTCCTATCGGTCGAGGTTCTCCACGTCCTCATATGTTGGTACGTCAAACCTCCCCCACTCCCACTCCTCTACCCCTCTCCTGGCCCTTCTTTGTCGTCACCATATCTGATGTGCCCAATCTTTCCTGATCTCGGCCCAGCATGACCACTTTTGTTCGTTTTCCCGAGCTGAACTCACTCCACATATCGATCTTGTCTTGCACTATCGAACGCACAAGTAGCTATAACTACTTGGATTTAAATGTGAGAGCCGCACTGATACCTAGGCATATCACCAATCCGGCCGATTAAACATATACGAAGCTCAACCTCGATTTACCCGTGACGCTTCCCAAACTCCCTCCAGACGATCATTAGCGGTCCGATTTCGTAAAGTCCACACCTCCCTTATCTCACCATCTTCCTCGACCTCCATATCAAGCACCATCATTCCATACGACAACCTCGAAGGACAAAGCGGTGCCTTCATCACGGGCGAAAAACCTTACTGGATCATGAGTTCTGAGAAACACCCTTTGAGGTTGTATGGATTGAAACAAGGTGCTATGGCTTTTGGACCGACAACACATCTTGGAAGTATGGGAGAATATTTCATGAAGATTGATGATGTGAGTTTCTTTTCTTTTCTTCTGTGCATGATGTTGAACGGGGAAAAAGGGTTGTTTTATATGTTATTTCCCACAAAGTCTCAATACCGATTTAACGATGCCTTGTGATAGATATGAGATGCAGAGGACATATACCAATGTGGTTTTTGATCCTCCTTCTGGACATTATCTCGGTGCGACGGCTATTTCAGTACCTTTTCAAGCGTATGATGAAGAGGGAGAGATACAACTTGGACCGGAAGGTATGTTCTTTTCCCTTCATTTCTTCTTTCACCCCTTACATCGCTCATCCTCAAACTTTCATCTTTCGATATGAAGCACTGATCATGTCATGGTATGAGGCAGTACTTATGTGTTAGGCGAAAACCTGGTTCCTCCTCTGAACGAACGTTCATCTCTCGAACTTTTCTCTAGAGGTTCTGACCCTTGGCGGGTTATAGACGGGTAAGTTTCCTACGTTTGCCTGACACACTCTTATTCTGTGAACTCGAGATTCAATTGAAGTTGCGGAAAGGCGATCGATGGTTGCGGGGCTTATGTATAGGTACGACTTTGATCAAAATGAAAATGTGCTCTCTATGCAGAGTGTATTGCTCGAGTCTTCCAGTGTTCCGGGAGGATACAGAGATTTCGTCGCTGTAGGGACTGGATTCGACTTTGGTGAAGATAGAGCTACTAGGGGTAACGTGAGTGTAAATTTTCTTCCCCGCCCTCTTTCCTCTCCTTCGCTCGTCTCAACCAGTGGCAATCTTATCGTGCTCTCGACTTCGAGTTATAACCTCAAGCCGCGATCACAGTCTCCTTCACGTCAGGCTCCCTTCGCTTCTTGGTGGCCAAAAAGTACGACTTTGTCACTGATCACCAGGTATACATATTCGAAGTAGTCGAAGTAGTCCCCGAACCTGGTCAGAAAAGCGCTTGGGCACTCAAACTTCGATGTAAAGATCCATGTAGAAACCCAGTCAGTGCGTTGGGGAATATCAATGGTTATCTACTCCATTCCAATGGACCCAAGGTAAGTCTGACTACCTCCTTATCACTTTCCCCTTAACCTCTTCGACTCCTTGCATCTCTCACAAAAACTCTAACGGCACTGGATCGGCCCCTCAAGAAAGCCTCCCGGGTCCTATGGCTAGTATCAGGGTCAGAATGTGATAGGATGAAGCTAATGCAAATAGATGTATGTCAAAGGTCTTGATTTTGATGAACGTCTAATGGGTTTGGCTTTTGTGGATGTAATGATATATTTGACAAGTATCAAAGTGTTTAAAAATTTCATCTTGATCAGTGATATGGTAAAAAGTATTTGGTTCTTGTCTTTTCAGGTGAGTCGAATTTTCTTTTTTCTTTTTTCCTCTCTATCCCTATTCGCTAGCAACATGCAGATCGGGAAAACATCTCCTTCCCATTCCACCGAGTCCCGGAATCCTGTCAAAATGATAGTATTTCCATATCGAGTCTTTTCTGTCACATCGTCACGATCTCTCCCCATCTTCGCCGTTCTGCAGCATTGAATGAACCAGCCGTCTGTGTCGAGGAAAAAAGAAGCTCTGTGAATAATTTAGAGGAGAAAGAACGATGCTGAGAATTATAGGAAGACCCTTACAAATTCACCGTAATCAGTAAAGATCTCATGCCGATTTCAGTGACCTCTGCGGACTTTTTGGTACATGATGGACATGTTACATTCCTCACTTACGATCGTTCGGGTGATATAAGGATGGTAGATTTTGATCCTGCTAGTGAGTCATCAATATCCACTGTATCTACCTTGCGATTCTTTCCTCCATCTTCGTTTACCTTTTGGTTGAGTTACTTTTAGTACATACCTGCTGGACATCATGAATCGGAGTCAAAGACGATCCGTCGGAGCTGCTTTCCCTACGTGCATCCTGCTCATTCGAACCTCACTCCAAGGAAGATGGCTCAATGGATTATGATGTGTCACACCCAAATGGATGGCTTGCTAACGTATAGATCCAGAATCGATCAATGGTGAACGGTTGATTGTTCGGACAGAATATCATGGTGGTTCACCGGTGACTGTATCCACTATGATTGCCCGGAGAAGAGGAGTAGAGGAAGAATTCGCTCCGCAAACGCAAATCATATGTGGTGGGTTTTTTTTCATTTATATTTTCCTCATCTCTCACTCTCATCCTGTTCTGAGACTCCCTCTTTTGTAAACCTCATCGCCTTGTCTTGATGACTCACAACCTCCCTCCTTACTTGTCTCGTCTCTGACCGAGTTATCAAACACACAGGACAGTGTCCCCTTGTGTACCTGGCGTCAAGCAGTAGTAAAGCATCACACCACTTCTCCACGACGAAGATGATGACACTCTGGAATCACATTCAACATACGTAGAATCAGAGAACCCACACTAACTTCCCAGCTCACGCAGACGGTTCAATCTCAACATTCGTATCAACCAAACCTGCTCGTTTCAGAAGACTTCATTTCGTTTCCGATCAACTCATTCGTAATGCTCAACATGTAGCAGGACTCAATCCTCGAGCATTCCGAACGGTCCGTAATGACCTAGTTGCCAAACCTCTTTCGAGAGGTATATTGGATGGAGAATTATTAGGAAGATTCGCTATACAACCTATTGATAGACAAAGGGAAATGTTAAAACAGATAGGTACGGATGGTGGGACTGTCGCTTCTGATTTACAAGCTTTAGGAGGGTTTTGGTGAGATTTTTCAGTGGAAGTAGTGTACATCTTCGTTAGGTTTCATTTGCATAGGTGGTATTTGAAAAGGAAATGCAGTGATTGTACAATACACACTGACACTGGTAACTCATATGACATACCGGCTGCCTCCAAGGTCTTTGATCGATGTAAGGTCAACGGTCATGCAGTACAGATGGAGGGGTGATCAAAAGCGTCGTTGGTTTGTAGCATTGGGGAGAATGGTCAATCTTCCAGACGCTTATTTGAGGAATGTGAGATCTTCACTGATTAATGCAAGCTTGTCCTGCAGGCTCACCAAAGTGATTTGTAAGGTTGACCATCTGGAATCTCATCAACGACTCAAAACACCTGACAAAAGCTTTACTTGTACTTTAATATTTCGACCTCATCTCTTACCTCTCTTCTCCCCGGCAAGTCTCTTATTCTCAGTAGCCCTTTCCACACCAATCAAATCGATATCCCTCCATTCATTCCCCGCTCGACCATCTTTGACCATACCCACAAACTCTTTCAAACGTTTGAATCGTTCCACCAACTCTGGCATCTCTTCGTCAGACTCACTTTGATCATAGAGAATGATCTTACCGGTGTACGTTCCAGACCTGAGGTATTTGGTACCACCCAAAAGTAACAGAATTCTTCTTTCCCTTCACCTTCATCTGATGGAGGAAGAGGTAATCGAAGTCTACGAGATTGAGTCCAGTGGACAGTCGTCGATTGTTCTTCATGCTTTGCCGTATGATATCGTTCGGAATGATCAGATATGGGTGTCAAAGGTGGGGATCTGAGTCTAATGCTATTTCCAAGATTTGTCTCCTCTCTGATCTCTGTTTTCACATTTAATTCGATTGGATCTTCACAACTGATATTCGACGACCATGTCGGTTCGGATTTGATCTGTTTTTTTGGAGTTGAAGGTTGAGAGGTCGATACAGCAGTCTTGCTCACTACACTCTCATACACATCCCAAATCTTCTTACCGACGAAACAAACGACTTTCGGACGATTTAGAATGATTTTCTGGGAAAATTGAAAAACGTTCAGACGCATTTCCAAAGTAGATAATTCTGATTGCTTCTTTGTCAGTTTGAGCAAGGAGGTTTTATTGCTCACCTCAGAAGTGGGTCGATCTACTAAATTCGTCTATTTGTCAATATTGATATTCAACTGATCAGAAGAGTTTGGAGATACAGGGAAAATGTGTTGATGATACGTACTAGTCCATAGTTGTATAGATCAGGAAGAAGATGATCTTCCATAGGACTCAATTGACGATCTGTCAAACCTGATAAGTGTATTGCTCGCTGAACATCAGTAATACAATTGGGATATTACAGTCGTTTCACTTAAGGATGAAGAGCAAGTTAGATTACACAGAGAAGTAGGCTATACTTACCCAGAATTTGTTGGTGGGATGAGCGAAATGATGGCCCTCCGTAGAAGACCGTTTCCCTAGAGATAAGTTTATGTATGTGAATCCCGTGCGACTCACCAGGACTGTCTATCAGCATATGTCAACCAGGAGGAAGTCGAGGACTTACTTGATACCGCAAAAAACGACTGTATGTCATCCCAAGAGACCTTTTTTTCGGATATAGAGAGACTCACTATCAAGATCTGGTTGAAGGATATCGCCCACTCGTTTCAGATGTGCGTAAACTTCAGGACTTGCGAATGGTCGAGGCTTTTTAGACTTTTTAGAGCTGTCTGGAGTTTGAGGTTCGTCCGGTGAAGTCGTGGAGAAAGAAGAGTCAAGACGAAGACGCTTTTGAGGGGTCGATATCGGGGTAGATGGACTGGGGTGATATTTAGAACGAAGTGATCGAGTAGGGGTGGAAGGGGAGGCCTTGATATGGGATTTGAGGGAAGTGGAGGAAGGGGAATAAACGTATTTCTGTAAAGTCGCGGCGAAGTTTTGAGCGCTGAGGTCCTCTGTTTTGATATTGTCTGGCATGTCGGGCTGCAAGGATATAGTCGCTACACCTGAGAGGAATGGGATAAGTCTGTAGGTGGCTGGAGTTTATGGCACCTCATCGATTTTATAGGGGAGCGGAGTGGAGGCACGATTTGGTGAAAAATCCTGCGGAGCCCCGCACATGACGTGTTATTCTACCAGAAACTTTGTTATCAAAACAAGAGCCCGTGCTTCCTCCCCTGTTCAACTTTTTTTTCGCAAACCCCCATTCCCATCGTCTGTTCCCCTTCTCTCTCTGTCTCACCCTATCTTATTCCTATCTACTCCTCTCTCCAGACCACAAACTTACCAGGATGGACGTGAGTCACAACCACCACGCTCTTTGTCGAGTTCGCCGCTGACTTTCAGGCTCAGTTCATGCAGAATTTGCACCAGCTCCTCGAGGCCTCTCTTGTCACAGATACAAACGTCGTCAAGCGGGTGAGTTTATCGTATCAACTTGTCATTTCCCATGGCTGACCATTTAAAGGCAACAGCTCAGCTCAATACCCAGTTCTACAAGAAAGCTCATTGCATCCCTGCCCTCTACGAAATTTCCGCCACTAGTCAGAACCAGGGCGTAAGTTGTTTCTCAAAGACGACCTCTTTGGTCTTGACGCTTCACAGGTCAGACAACTAGCCGCTGTCGAACTGAGAAAACGTATATCCGCCGGCGACGGCAAGTTATGGAAGAAGATAAATCCCACTCTGCGCAACCAGATAAAAGAGAGCTTGCTGGCGCGTCTCACTCAAGAACCCACGTGAGTAACGCGATATTCATATTTTTACCCCTCGCTGAAGTGAAACAGGTCCATCGTCCGACATGCTTTGGCAAGAGCAGTATCTGCCATTGCAGATCTCGAACTCACCGTCAAGCCCGTGCAATGGCCCGGGCTTTTACCCAGTCTTTACCAAGCTGCTCAATCCCCAGATCGCATGCACCGTGAAACCGCCATCTATGTCCTTTTCTCCCTCCTTGACACTATCGTCGACTCTTTCGAACCTCACCTCAAAGACTTGTTTAGTCTATTTGCGAAGACCCTTCTTGATCCCGAATCCAACGAGGTACGCATCACAACCCTCCGTTCACTTGCCAAATTGGCAGAATACCTGAGCTCGGATGACACACATGACATCAAAGCTTTCCAGGATCTTATACCCGCCATGATCAGTGTACTTCAACAGGCCATCAGAGAGAATGATGATGAAGGTGTGAAACATGGATACGACGTCTTTGAGACGCTATTGATCCTCGATACCCCTCTGGTCGCTAGGCACGTGCCTGAACTTGTCCAGTTCTTCTTGCAGGTGGGGTCAGACAAGAGTGTCGATGGCGAGATCCGATGCGGTGCGCTCAACACCTTGTCTTGGATTATTAGATAGTGAGTGATCTCGTGTGAGAATAAAGTTACCGGCTGAGATCATCTAGCAAGAAAAGCAAGGTCCAAGCGCTTCAGCTGGGCAAACCAATCATTGAGGGTTTGCTACCTATAGGCTGCGAGGAAGAGCCAGAAGATGCAGACGAAGATTCTCCCTCACGAGTGAGTATCTTGGAAAGACGCTACGAATTTGGCTGACGTCAATTTCAGCTCGCCTTCCGGAACCTTGACGTTCTTGCACAGGCGTTGCCTCCAGGACAAGTCTTCCCCGTCCTCTCCCAACAGCTGGAGCTTTACATGTCCTCCAGCGATCCGAGCATGCGCAAATCGGCCCTGATGGCATTTGGTGTTTCTGTCGAAGGCTGCAGCGAGTTTATCCGCCCACATGTGGACCAACTATGGCCATTGATCGAGGGTGGATTACAAGACCCCGAGATCATCGTCAGAAAAGCTGCTTGTATCGCCCTCGGCTGTTTATGTGAATGGCTATCTGAGGAATGTGCCACTCGACATGCCATTATCGTTCCCGTGAGTCCATCCCACTATCTCGATCCCTTTGTCGCTGACTCGGCAGATCCTATTCAACCTCATCGTCGACCCGTCAACTCAGAAAAACGCTTGCACTTGTCTCGACTCGTACTTGGAAATCCTCGGAGACGACATTGTTCATTACTTGACTTTGCTCATGGAACGTCTCCTCGTCTTACTGGAGAACGGAAACATCCCCGTGAAGATTACAGTCACCGGAGCTATCGGTTCAGCTGCTCATGCGGCAAAGGACAAATTCCGGCCATACTTTGACCAAACCATCCAACGCCTTGTCCCGTTCATTGCCTTGCAAGCAGAGAACGATCAGAGTGACCTGCGTGGAGTCGCCACCGACACTATTGGCACCATTGCCGACGCTGTGGGCTCTGACATGTTCCGCCCGTACTTCCAAAGCATGATGAAAGCGGCTTTTGAAGCGTTGACGATGGACAACAATCGTCTTCGAGAGAGCAGTTTCATATTCTTCAGCGTCATGGCCAAAGTGTTTGAAGGAGAGTTTGCCCCATACCTTCCTCAATGTGTGCCTGCTCTCATTGCGAGCTGTCAGCAGGGAGAGGCCGTGGACGAGGTCATTGACGATGGTACGTTTTCCTGTTTTCAATTCAGTCCTCGCTGACATCGGCCAGGCTCTGGGAACGCCGCCAATCCTCAGGCTGTTGCAGAGGCATTCAGTACTGGCGCTGGATCTTCTAAAGGGTCAAAAACCAGTGTGAACATCGCCGCTGAGGACGGAGACGACGATGACACCGACCTTGAGGATTTAGACAACATGTTCAGTAACGTCAACTCCGCCGTGGCGATAGAGAAGGAAGTTGCGGCAGACACGATCGGCGAGTTATTCGCCGCTACCAAAGAGGCGTTCATCCCCTATGTGCGTGAGACCATGCAAGTCCTCCTCGAACTCCTGGAGCATTACTATGAAGGAATTCGAAAAGCTTCCATCGGATCGCTCTTTGCGTTCATCAAGACGACATACGAACTCTCTCATCCTGACGAGTGGATCCCGGGAGGAGTTGTAGTGAGTGGACTCTTGCGATGTTGGTATCATGTTGACATCTCGTAGAAGGTGTCTTTTCATCATGACGTGAAACAGATTGTGGACGCCATATTGCCTCCCATCTTCGAGATTTGGAAGACTGAAGACGACCAGTGAGTGCATGTCTCATCACAACGTATAAATCCCCAGATTGTAATTCTCCGTATGATGACAAACTTACTCAGCTCACTTCGACGCCACGGCGAATGAGACTTTGATTAACAATCCAATTCTGATCTTACATCAAATCCCGCGATGACTTTCTCCAGGAGTGTTTGCCCATGCTGATGCTCAGATCCGTCGTCATCCTTCTCTGCTCTGAGCTAGCGGACACTATGAGCACTTGCGGACCTGCCCTCGTCGAAGGCCGTATGTTCTCCTCTCCCCTTTTGATCACTGCTGACCTGCAAGATCTCGATGAAGTGGCGACCTTTGCTATTGAGATCCTCGAGAAAAAGTCTTTATGTCAACAAGATCCTGATCAGGATGACCCGGACGCGGTCGATGCCGATTCTTCAGAATACGAGGCTGCCCTGGCCTCTAATGCGGCCGATATATTCGGGGCGATGGCTTTGGTTCTAGGGCCTGACTTTTCTCAAGCGTTCGGTTCCGTCTTACCTCTAATCGCGAAGTATGCTGTGAGTCCCCAAATTGAGATCGCAGAGAAAGTCTGATCGGATCAGGAGCCTCAACGGACGAGTACCGAGCGGTCTATGGCTGTCGGTTGTTTCGGTGAGATAATCGTCAACCTGAAGGAAGGTGTCACGCAATTTACTCAGGTGAGCTGACACATCTCTTTCTGCACAATCCTCCCACTCACCTCGCAAAGCACGTTCGGTTCGGTTAGTTTCATGCAGTGGTCTGAGCAGAATGTCAGTTCTGACTTGCAGCCTCTCCTCGAAATCATCTCCCGAGCATTGCACGACGAAGATCCCGACGTCCGTTCCAACGCCGCCTTCGCTGCCGGTGTCTTGATCGAGAACTCGTCGACTGACTTGTCTTCTCAATACCTACCACTCCTTCAAACTCTTCAACCATTCTTCACACCTCCCGAACACTCCACACCCAGTGTCTACAATGCGAAAGACAACGCATGTGGTGCTGTAGCACGTATGATTACGAAAAACTCTTCCGCCCTCCCATTAGATCAAGTGATGCCCGTCATGGTATCCGTCTTACCTCTGGTGTCTGATACTCAGGAAAACCGAGCGGTCTACGCTGCCATCTTTCACGTATTCAGAAATCAACCTCAACTGCTCATGCCTCACATTGATCATTTGTTACAAGCGTTTGCATATGTGTTGTTGGATCCTAGTCACGAGGACGATACGACGGATGAGACAAAGGCCGAGTTACGAGCTTTGGTGGAACATCTAAAAACGCAGGTACCGGAGAAAGTGGCAGCGGCTGGGTTCCGATGAAAAGGTGATTGATAACGATTTAGAATAATCTGATGGATGAGATGGTGCGGGATCATTGTGGGATGTAGGGTCGATATTCCTGAATGAGATGACTGCTTTTTGACGATGCAACGATGTGTATGCAGAGTGCGAGTGTTGCATGGTTGTAAGTACTTTGCTACTCCGATGTGATACCAGTGTACCTTAGTGAAAGAGAACGTTGTTCGCCACACTCGATCGGTGTTAACTTGGACCGACCTCTAGACCTCTGCCTCGTCACCGTCACCCTCTCTTGCTTCATCCATAGTCCTTTATATTTCGCTCTTCCCACACACTGTGACATCCTCCCATATCAATCTACCTCTACCTCGTATCTCTCTCCCACAACAAGCACAGAACCTTCTTCATACCTCACCTTCCCTCCTCACAACCCTTTCGACCAACAACCAACCTCATTACTCCATCTCACAAACTGGGCCAAAACTCACCTAGTCTCATCCAACTTTCCATCTCATCATTCCTCAGCTCTTAGCATAGCCTACTCCTCTCAACCCCAACCTTATCCCTATCCTACTCTGACCTTCCCCACATTCCATTCCAACCGAACTCATCACTCTTCATCCTATCCCGCCCAACCTCGTCCACTTATCCCACATGTACGACCCTTACCGTCGAACTCAACATGGTCAATTCGGTATACCACAAACTCATCAAGAAAGACAAACACATGGATTGTTGAATAACCCTTCACATTTAAATCAAAATTATCAAACTGGTTCTTCTCAATTATCTCATTCTCAAATCCCTTCAATTCAAAATCAATCTCATCATGATCATCAAACACAACCACATCCAACACTTCAGAATCAAATTCAACATCCCACACATCAAACTCAACTTCTCGGACAGACCCAAGGACATTTAAATAATCAAACGCAACTAGGACAAAATGTGGGTCAAGGAATAGTACAAAATTTGAATCAAGGAATAGTACAAAACACTTCATCATCAATGATCAATCAAAATACAGGTTTAAACATGTCATTAGGAATGAATATGGGAATGTCAATGGGTTTAGTTCAAAATAATGGTATAGGAAATTCATCTGTACAACCAACAGGTAAACTTTTATTGATGCCTAATGGATCATCTCCACCTATCGGTAGTGAAGAAGAAAAGATTTATTTGTTGATTGCTGATTTGTTGGATCCTGATAAGAGGGAGACTGCTTTATTAGAGTTGAGTAAGAAAAGGGAAATGTATGAAGATTTGGCTTTGGTTTTATGGGGAGGATTTGGTGAGTTTGTTTGTCTTCTTTTAACTTGCTTATATCCCTCACCTCTGGCCTATTTGCACCTTTTTCGTGATTGGGTGGGAATACAATCATACGACTTCCTCTCCATCGCTTTACTTCCAACTTACCTGTCTTCCGTATTTATATCACCTTCACTCGTCTCGTCTCTCTCCACTGCACTTGGACTTTCCTCCAACTTTGACTTTGGTAGAACGCGACGAATTTCATTTGAGCGTGCGGTTTGGAGATGAAGTCGGGAAATGGACGCCTTTTCAGTGATGAATTGGGGATTACTTGAATCAGATGGGATACCAAAACTTTAATACGGTGTGACTAGGATTTTAGCTAACACCCAGGCGTCATGTCATCGTTATTGATGGAGATCGTCAATGTTTATCCAGCCATGTCACCCCCTACACTCAGTGCTCACGCAAGTAACAGAGTTTGCAACGCTCTTGCTCTTCTACAATGCGTCGCTAGTCACAGCGACACGAGAAGTTTGTTTTTGAATGGTGAATAAGATCATTTCTTGCTCTGATTAACACATCCGTATATACGCACATACTATCATCTCCTCCTTTGGGAATCAATCGCAAGCAGCTTTGTGAATAAGTGGTATACATTCATACATCACAAACTTCTGTAAAGTCTCGTGGGCCTGCAGCTAGGAAGATATGTCGTGGAACACCTCAGCTAACTTTAGCCCATATCCCGTTGTTCCTCTACCCTTTCCTAAACACGACGAGCAAGACGAGGCCGTTTGAGTACCTTCGGTTGACGTCGCTTGGTGTGATAGGTGCACTTGTCAAAGTGAGTCTTTCTCCGCATAGTCACATCCGTCATCTCCCCATCTGTCTGGCATTTTTGAACCTCTGTATAGCTTCTTGGCTTTCTCTACCGGCGGCTCTCGAGACCCTCACACTTCCCCTTTCAATGTCTGCCCATCAAGTTCTCAAAGGTGTTTATCGTACACCTCTAACATGCAGCAAAACGACAACTCAGACGTCATCAACTTCCTCCTTTCCACCGAGATCATTCCCCTGTGTCTGCGCATCATGGAAACCGGTTCCGAGTTGTCCAAAACAGTCGCCATCTTCATTGTTCAGAAGATCCTCCTTGACGATCTCGGTCTTCAATACATCTGTCAGACGTACGAACGATTCTATGCCGTCGGAACCGTCCTCGCCAATATGGTCACTGCTCTGGTGGAGAGTCAAGCTGTGAGGTTGTTAAAGCATGTGGTGAGGTGTTATTTGAGGATGAGTGATAATCCGAGGTAAGTTAAACCTTCATTCCTTGTCCTTATCACGTCCCTCTTGTCGATGTCATGTTTTATGAGAAGCCTTCTGGATCAGAAAAAATCCCACTAACATACAGGGCCCGTGAAGCGCTCAAGGCTTGCCTACCGGAAGCATTGCGAGATGGTACCTTTGATGGTTTACTCAAGGGAGATAACGTCACCCGACGTTGTTTAAACAGTCTTCTTGTTAATCTTGACGATAGTAGAAGACCCCATGAAGGTTGATGTTTATGACATATATATATATATACTGTAGTGATTTTGAAGGTAGTTTGAGATAAAGTTGCATAGTACAGTATCATGTTTGAAAGAAGTCGAAGTGGGTCACTTTGAAAAGTAGTAGTAGCCTTGGCGATTTACGTTCCGAGTAAGATGAGTCAACCTCCACCTCGGTTTTCACTCGGTCGTGTCCCCCCCCCCCACTTTGTTCGGCCAAACGGGCAACCATCAAATCAACTACGACTACTACTACTTCCTTCTTTCTCTTCCTCCCCTCCACTCGTACCCATTCCACTTCTAATCTCTTCTTTCTTTCACTCTATCATCATTCATATCATAACCTTACATCTCAACCTGCCATACCGTTATCATACGTTTCAAACGTAATTGAAATCAAAGTGAAACACATGTCTTCCATATCTTCCCCACCACCATGGAACGTCCCACTAACACTTTATCCCTCCACCTCCACTTTCGATGTCCCTCCTCCCATAGTCCCTTCAAGAAAAGATATGGTCAAATTACCAAACGATCGTGCTCCAGTCTTTCCAGATTTATCGCCATGTGAATCTAACCCCCCTTCTCCTACTTTGAACGAAACGAAGACTTGTGATTTTCACCCTGGTTATTCAGGGTCAGAACTCGGTGCACTCGGTGTCAATGAGGGCGTTTTAGGCGAGAAAGGAAAGGGAGTGAATCGTAAAAGAAGAGGGAGGGATGGACAAGATCAAAGTAGTTTTTTACGTTTTCCTTCAGAAGTGAGTCTTTTTTTTTTAACAATCTCTTTTTTATATCCTTTTACCTCGACAAACCCCTTGATTCTTAGAATTCATCATTCATTTAACGTCGCTCAATATCTGTTTCAACCCACTGTATCACCTTTTCACATTCGTCGAACACTGGGAAGAGATACGAGGACAGGGGGGGATCTCCAAAACATCACTTGACCAGATTTTGATTGACCGGTTCCTTCGGTCTTTGTCATCCTCTTGATTTAATTTAAACATCTCTCCTTACATATTCCGGCGTACCGGCTCAAAACTCCCCACCCTTGAGAATCATATTCCCCACTTTTCTTCTACATCCCTTGTCTTTGTCACATTTCTATCTGGACCAACTACGTATGTACTAGTGTAAAGTTTTGATAGATTTCCCTTTTGGTAGGTTGGGTGGGGAAAAATGTCGATTTTTGTGCGGATAGAGGCATTGAGTGGTCGTACTGGTCATTCACCGAGATGCCGCATACTGTGGGAATATGGTTTCGATAAGATCATGAAATGTAAAGATGGAGTTGATACTGATACGTAGGTCATACATCGGATTTTAACATTATTGGGTAGTGATAATCCAACTTCTCTCGCTCAAGTAGCTAAGACTTGTCGATGTCTCCGGGCGTTCGTATATGAAGTGAGTCGATCGTTCACTTGTCTCAGAGAATCCTACCCTGCATTTGCAAACGTTAGGAGATTGGGCATTTTAGTAGCCTCGCTCTCCCTCTTGCCAACCCTCTAACCCTCCAACGGGACGTGATAGAACCATCCTTTTTAGTACATGCAATAGTCCATGCTGATCATCAAGGAACCAGACGAAGTGTTATGGAAAGAAATCCATTTCAAGTTATATGACGATCCTCGTGAAGCTGGAGCATTCGCACGACCTCGTACGCGTTTCAGATGGCGGCAGAGGGTACAAGATAGGCAAGAATTGATCAGACTATTTAACACTTGGGATGTGGATAAATATGACGGTTTGGTGAGTGAGCATATGACAATCTATCATCCTTTGCCATACCATAGTCTCTCCCTCTTGCCTCTCTTAAACCTGTTATCGATGATTGAAAAAAAGACGTCGTGACAAGTCTGATTAGAAGAAAACAAAAATCGACCTGATCAGTAATACTCTACTTGACCTCTACCTCGATCTTCCCGCTTCACCCTCGCCCGAAAACAATCCATTGGCACGAGAAGACACTCTGAACGGAGCCATCATTGAACCTATCCTCCGATCCGACATGTTCAAACATGTCATTACCCATCTTTCCACACGCGAGACTACTCCGGCCCTTCGACCATTGAATGATCAACCGGGAAATCCTAATCGTCGTGTGCATAGAGAAGTCATCAATCCCATACTCCCTCGGTTGCACGCTTTGCTACCACCGCAATTTGAAAAAGACATTCCCGCTGATAGACTTCATCGAGGTTTTCTTAGAGAAGCAGTGTACGCAGCGAGCAATTATACATACAAGAATGATTGGTCGCCCTTGACTTCGGAGGGAAAGGTGAACTGGACCTTGGTGGACGCCATTGGTAGTATTATGAGTGAGTCGCTTCCTCTGTGAAGTCCCCTTCCAAGCTTTTATATATTTTCAACGGAAAGCTTCCCCTGTTGGTGGGTATGATGGATTAGAGATCGTGGGGGCAGATGCTAGATTGCATTTGTGTAGTGACTAGAAGAGTGCAGGGTCTAACCACACAGTGTCAAACGCTCGTGATGTCTTGTGTTTGGGAGAGGAGACTTGGCGGAGGGCCGTCGCACCAATGAGCTATGGCGTTGAAGCTGTTCGTGGTTGGGGATTCAACCATCTCAGACGACCAGAGGGTTTGGCAGATGAAGAAACTTGGGATTGGGCAGGTGTTGAAGGCCATTGGTTTGGATCATATGCTTTCTTAGAGTGAGTCCCTCGCCTTCTTCGCACATTTCCCTCAAGTCACAAAAGATCAGTTACATCGAACTTGAAAACGCAGAGAAGAAAAATCATCTGACGTATAGCTACGCAGACTGGATAGCACTCAACGAACCTCGTCTCATTCAAATCCGTCGGTCAATGAACACACTCGATCTATCACGATACGCCGAAGCTCTAGGCGATTTGATGAGATTAGACCTCGTCATTGACCCAAGTCCAGAAGATGACCGACATATCTTTGGTCATCCCCTTCACGGTTCATCTCCCGCTCGGACAGACGACGGATTAGAACCTTTAACGACTCATTTACCTTCATCTGATCTATTACCACCTATTTACTTCCACGGTCGGTCGGCCCAACAACAAGGCGCTTTAACTTATCCTTCCGCTTCCACAGCAAATTCGGTCAGGGGTGTGGTCAGATTGACGGCGGATGATCCTCCTCAAGTGAGATGGACAATTATGATAAGATATGGAGGAGAGGATAGGTGGAAGTTGGAATGTGTTCAGATGGGTGGGAGGGGTTCGAGTAGGGGTATGGTAGGGGTGAGTGAAAATTAACTTTTAACATGTTTCCTTGATTGATATTCACCCTCTTATCAAGTCCATCATCCTTCTGCTCATTCTCTGTTGAACCTTCTCCCTCTCTGTCTCCTCCTGGTAAAGATACAATCTCCCTATCCAAGTCTCATAGTGGAGAGAACACCTTCCAATCCTCTGTTCCGATCCACGGAGTCCGAGATGAGGAAAGGAGGTCATATCTTAAAGGTCCACTCTAACATTCAGATCTGGACGGACGCCGCGAAAGAACCTCATACGCCCAACGGACCTGTATGGTATTGGAAGGCGTAGTTTCGGCATCATCTTTAGTTGTATGTGTAGAAGTGCAAGAGGGTATTAGAATGCCTCAGACCTTTTTTTTGGCATAGATGTCTATTCATCTGTCGTAATTATATCTCGTAGTGATACTCCTTGTTCTCATGATCCATGATTGTTACCAGACTGGACAAAACTATATGATCGTGGACGCCGTCAATCACTTCATGGCCACTTGCCTCTGGACGCGATTTCATCTTCTCATGAAGAGTAATTCGCGCACAATACGTTTCTGATTATGGCACAATCCCGTGACCAGCACGTGACTTTTTGATAAGGAAAAATACCACGTGTACTAATTCAACCAACATCCTCCAACATCATTTCATTCAACCACCATCTTATACTCACCCGTCATTTTGCTCTCCAGCTCAGACAACATCACATCAGGCTAAAATAACGCAAGAATCAGAATCAGCACCCCTTATTACCTTAGAAAACAGTGTATTCAAAGTAAGAAGTTACCTACAGGCCGATTGGTATGTGTCTCCCTTCCCCTCCCCCCCGCCCTTGGTTATAGCTAAAGTTTTAGCCTTCCTGTTAACAAAACTCTGTCTAAATCATGTCCGAATCTCAACCCATTGAACTCAGCGACACTTCTAGTGACGAAGAACTGGTCATCTGCCTCCCACCATCCCTTCCTCCTCTTAAACGCGAACACAGCGAGTCTATCATCATAATCCCTGAAACCCAGCAAACACCTTCGCCTTGTCCCTCTCCTACTCCTCTCAGGGACTTCAACTCAGAACCAGAAGACCTCGATCCCCTTGAAGCTTCATTTCCCCAGCCAAATCGAGCAAACCACTCTGAAAATTCGTCACAGGACGGCGAAGAAGATACACCAAACCTGTTCGATGAGGACGAATTCGGCCCTCATGAACGAGTTCCCAACCTAGTTCATGAACCTATACGCCTTCCACCGCAGTCAACTGTCAATATAGCTCGTGAAAAACTGTCTGTCATAGCAAAAGACAAGGGTTTCGCACTGGTTACCAGCTCAAGCAATCAGGAAGTTCAGTACATGGTAATGAAATGTGTCTGCAGTGGAGATTATCGAACAGGTCGCACCTCTCGATATGATCAAGTCCGACAGCGTCAGCCTCATACCCAGCGAACAGACTGTCCATTCAAGATCAAACTTTCAAGAGCTCGTCAGGAGGACGCCCTCGCCGACGGATTTCGTCCTGTCCTACTGGTCACGATCTGTAATGATCATAATCACCCTCCAATAAAGAATTTACTACTGTCACATCTTCGAAAAAGTTCTCGCACCCCTGAAATCAATAGGTTATTGCAGGACTACATTGATCAAGGCCTAAAGCCCCACCAGATCATCGATCTTCTTAACAAACATCCCGATAAACCTCTCCTGACCCCTATCGATGTAAATAATTTCAAGGCTCGGTATGAGAAGAACAGACAAGAAGGAAGAAGTGTGACTGAAAGCTTGTTTTTAATGTTAGAGAAGGAGAAACGACTTTTTAAAGGATTAGTTAATAGCCACCACGAAACTTTGGGGTTAGTTTATACGACTGAAAAGGCTCGGGCGTTACTCCACCAATACCCCACTGTCCTCATGATGGACTGCACATATCGAACCAATCGTTATCGTCGACCTATGCTTCATATCACTGGTTCAACAGCAACAAACCTCACCTTTACTGCAGCCATTGCTTTTCTCGATCGAGAGACAACAGATTGGTACGACATTACTCTCAAAGCTTTTCTCGATCTAATGGGACCACTAAATCATCGAATTCAAGTCGTTATAACCGACAGAGAAGTAGCATTAGCCAACGCCCTTCGAAACCACCTCCCCAATGTAAAACAACAATTCTGCACATGGCATCTACGGGAAAACGTTAAACACACATGTGATCAGTCTAAATGCTTTAAAGACGAAGAGGATCCTGTCAGAGCAAGGTCAGAGTTTGGTGATATGTGGATGAGAGAAGTGGTAGAAGCAAAAGACGAATTCAAACTTCAGCAGGGGATGGACAAAATGCGAGAGAAGTACTGTTTACCTGCTCATGGCCCAGTAATTCGATACCTCGAACGACTACTTACTTCGAAGGAGAAATGGGCCCACGCTTTTACCAACAGAAATCGTAATCTTGGACAGCACACGACTTCTCGCAATGAGGGTGAACATCGAGCATTAAAAGAGTACCTAGAGACTCATACGGGTACCCTCTGGCATGCTGTTTTAAAGACACACCGATTCCTGGAGAAACAGTGGGATCGAATTACATTAGAAAACGGTCAGCAAAGGATTAGAAGTGCTATTGGTGACAGAGTACTCAGTATTATTCGCAGAGACGTCTCAAAAACTGCTGTTACCGAGTTAGAGCATCAAATTCGACTTGCTAGCAAACTTCTCACACACCCGAACCCGTCTTCTCACTGCTCAGGACGATTTGTCGACTCAATGGGGCTACCATGTGCTCATACATTGGTTGATATCATTAAGCAAGATGGGGTACTCACGATCGACAAGATACATCGTCATTGGAGGTTGCTACCACACCGTGGCTTCGAAAAGCTTCTTGAAGACACGAATTCAAGAACTCAAGCCACTGCTTTTCGGGCCACAGGTGTTTACCGACTTGACGATGAATTTGAGGCCAGGAATTCGTCTTCAGATCGTTTTGTCCTTGATCCACCTATCAACCTTGGCCTTCGGGCTCGTCAGGCCATTCGGGCCTCTGCATCACAGTTTCCCCCTTCTCAGCCTGCTACCCAAGCCTCAGGAATCACTGTAGTTCGTCCTACACCAATGTTCACACCTCCTGGGCCACCCTCTACTGCTCCACCCCCTCTGAAACGATCTAGAGCCTCAAAAACCTCAAATAATGGTCCACCACGGGCTTCTACAGGTCGAATTCTCACACAGAGCGAACAATCTGCTCCTTCTCGCCCCCCCCCCCCCTAAATGTGACCTCTGTACCAAGCGACATGCAAGTACCTACATGTGTGCAGCCAAAAAAGCAGTGGCTGCGAGAGAACAAGAGTTATTAGCTCGAATTGAAGCTGAGGGTCGAAATAACAGCGAAAGGATGATGGAGAGGCCTTCTGCAATGATGACAGAGTCTCTGATGACGGGGAGAGCCTCTTTGATGGCGAGAACAGCCTCAGAGACAATGGGGACAGGCCTACAGGTACGCACTTCATTGAAATCTGTCCTACCACTTCTGCTGGTTGCTCCATGAAAGTTCTTGGCTGATTTATGCAGATAATACCTCAATATCATCCTTATCCCTTCCACCCTTCTCCCCACTTCGTCCCAGAAGCTCCTGGCCCCTCTAATTGGTACCAGAGGCCACCTACATACCCTCCTGTGTCGAATTATTCGAATTTTCCACCTACCTTTTATCCACCTGTGTACCCGCCACCCTATGTTCAAGAAGGACCTGGAAATGGCTCAAACTTCGCAGAAAGGACTGTCCTAGAGGCTAGGCACGGTGGTATGAGACAGGAATTCCCCCCTGCTGAGTATAGGCCAGGACAACAGGATTGAACCGGTGGACAGGAGGGTGGAAGGAGGATCGATGTATCTCCGTGAGTATTCATGTATTTGACTCAAACTCTTTCATGACTGATAGAGACAGATCTTCTCTACACATCTATACTATTTTTATAGGAAATGCATTATGAATATTGAACAGGAAAAAAAAAAGACAGGTTCATAAACTTTGACCGGTGTCCTGGTCGGTGGAAGGGAGATCCGTGCATTAGTACACGTGGTATTTTTCCTTATCAAAAAGTCACGTGCTGGTCACGGGATTGTGCCATAATCAGAAACGTATTGTGCGCGAATTACTCTTCCTTCTCATAGAGCATAGATAATACTGAGTCAAATGTTTGCCAGTTCCACGCGCCCTTCATCAGAAAATCAGAAAACCAGAAGCCGGCTCCCGGATCCTCGGAAGATCGTGCCCCGAAGTAAAAGATGATACATGCGAGAACCGGGTAACTCTCAAAAGGCCATAGGTCAGAGGGTTCCTTCAGTTCCCCTTCCCCCTCCTTCCCTTCCCATTCCTCCTTCCTTACCCCGGTCTATACCGTACATGTCCCGTGGCCCGTGGTGAGGTTTAGGGAAATCTTTACAAGAATGTCGACAACCCAGATTGTCGGGCCAGATTTTCCCTTTTCTCTCTTCTCCGCTCTTACAGTAGTTGTCCCCACTCCCCAATGCCACCTCACGCGATCGAGTTCTTTTGGGGAATTACCGGCCATCTTACGCCACCATCCTCCCCTCGGCGAAAAATCCCGATGCGTCATCCCGATCACCTTCGTCCCTGAATTATGATCCTTCCCTTTTTCCCTATCCCATCCCCCACTTAACGACGAAGGCCAGAGCGTAGGAAGGAAGGGAGAAGAGAAGAGGGAGGAAAAAAAAGTGAAAGTGATGATGAATTGATTTTCTCAAAAATCCTCTTTAGCGCGGCACGAATTAGCGCCCTTTTGTGTCCCTTGGGATTCCCTTGGCTCCCCTTGGATGGGTCAGACTAAAAAAATGCTGTGCGGTTCTTGCGCCTTTTGAGAGCATGCAATGAAGTGGCAAGGGTAGGGTAGGGTTGGGTGGGGCACCCAAAGTGGCGCATTCACGACGACGATTGGGCTTAACGGGTTAACGGGACAACGTGGATTATGCATGACGCTACTCGTACACTTTTGCTCTGTCTTCCATTCGTACTCTCTATCAACTAGTTGCTAGTTGCTAGTTGCTTCTGGTCTGTTTTTCGTATAACCCGACGCGTGATCTTAGTGTGATCGACTATCACTATCGCACAGACCACAAGTCTACAGACCTTTTTCTCTCATTGGGGACAGAGCATACACCATACACACCATACACCGAGAGTTGTGTGTGAGAGAGAGAGAAGGCTCCACACCATACACCGAATACAGACAACTTTCCTATCGATAAGAACCGACATAACCCACACTCACCCTATATACACCCAGGTCAAGACAAGCTTAGATAGTAGACAACATAGAGAGAGAGAGTTATACAAACGAGAAAAAGAAGAAACTCCAAAAAAGGACGAAGATCATATTTCGCAGTTGACCGAAGAAGGGGAAGAAACACGGTTAACGATTTTCACTATCGTAACATAACATCTCACATCTCACACTACTTTCTACTTTCCCTCATTTCCGGATAATACTACGTCACTCTTCACTACGTCTTTCCACCACTTATCGCATAAGCCCCAAAATCGGTATACACCCACAGCACAGTGTCGGGACGCGCCCACAGTAAAGACGGTCCACGGCCGAAGGAGATAGAGGGAAAACAACGGTTTCGTAAAATAGGTCATAGGTGAGTATGACGGTTTCGTCTTTCCGTTTTCTACATCTCCCGCCATCGGCATCACACATCTGAAGTATGTGAAGGACAACACTTGTATACCTTCCTACACATGGACCATTGCGGTAATCACCAACCTCTTTTCTCTCTTCTTCATTCATCTCACTCACATGACAAGTTCTGAAAGCGTTTATTGGGAATTTTATCAAATACGAACTTGGGAGCTGACATTGTGTTTCTACACTCATAACTTATACCACATAATCAAACCATTCTCATCACCTTCCTCCACCACCACCACCTCCTCCTCCCCTCCCTCACTCTACCCTCATCTCTCCTACCGCTTCACCCACTCGTTGTGCCGGTCGCAATGTCAATCCTATTCTCCCCCACCCTCAACTTCTCAAACCAAAATCAAAATTGCACTTCGTTGCTACCCGCTTTCGACGTCTTTCCCGGTGAACCGACATCGACATTCGAATGGCAGATATTAATTGAAAACTTTGATCCTGAAGCTCTGGAAGCACTAAACATCTTATCATCCATGCCTAACACACCGAGCGGCGGACCAGATTCCGCTCATTCTTCCCCTCCCGATTTCGCCTTTGCACCTCCTTCTGATACACCCTTTGATGCTTATCGTGATACCGGGAGTAAAGGGATCATCTCAATGTCACCTTCTCAATCTAAGATGAGTTCTCAAACGGTTTCAACACCTACCTCTGCTTTCGCTTCTGCTTTTTCAATACCTTCTTCTTATTCAATGCCGAATTACTTTCCCGGATCTTCCTTTTCATCCATCGGTTCCGTCACAGGAAGTTCCTTCTCATCTGCTGAACTCCCACCTATATCTCATGAGTTTGCACGACCTTCTACCAACGAAACTCGGAGACCTGCCACTGCTGGTGGAGCATTACAAAGTGGATGGAATATGAATAATGGTATATCTGGTGAGAGATTTCAACGAATAGGAAGAAGTGCAACGGCAACTGTGGATGGGAAATCACCAGTGGATACGATACATGAATCCACCGAGAATTCCAACATGTTTTCCAATCCTTTCTCCAATGATAATCACCCACACGGAGAAACGGATCAGAATCAAGCACAAACACAAGTACCAGATTCAGCTGTGGATCCTCATTTCAACCCTAACGTTCCTCGCCGTTCTTCTGAATCTGCAGCTCAGGCAAATCAACATCAATGGAATACCGAAATGTTAGCACCTCCTCATTCAATCCAACCTATGGGATTATCATCTGCTCCTTCTCATATCACTCATTTTAATCTTGTATCTCAACTTCAATCTACACCTCAAAATCAACTTCAAGCATCTTTCTCCAGACCTCATATGGGTTCTACAGGTCGTCCACAAACATCAGACGGTATACCAGGTTTCACAGGACTTCATTCTCATCCTCCTCTTCCACCAGCAAGGACAATAGTTAATCAAGTCTACTCTCAAAATTCCCCTTACACTCCTTACGCCCCTCAAATGAAGTATCCTTCACCGACGGATGTCCGAGCGTCAGGCGCATCATCTTCCGGTCCAATACCCTCCAACATGCCTTTCAGAGATTCACGTCTGTCAATGCCGGAGATCACCCATCCGCCCAATAACTTCCCCGGTAACCGGGCGTATTCGATCGACTCGGGTAGACCGATGGCTCAGTCACAAGTGATGCGTGCGGCTTATCATGGAAAGTCGGAAGGACAAATGAACGAATTGACTTTTGTACCTCTCGGAGGACCGGCTCCGAAGAAGAGACCAAGGAGAAGGTTTGATGAGATTGAGAGATTGTATCATTGTGGTTGGAACGGATGTGAAAAGTCATATGGAACTTTGAATCATTTGAACGCTCATGTGGCTATGCAGAAACATGGCGAGAAGCGGTTGCCTGCTGGTGAGTGATTACTTGTTTTCTGTGTCATACATCCGAGTCTTGCTTCTTACCTTGTCTTTCTTTCTTTCATCAACCTCCGCTCGAAATTCGACTGTGCGCTTCTATGAGGCACAACCTGTCATGTCATTCGGGATATGATTTTAAATCCCTCCTAGGACCTATCATCAATGTCGTGTGACACTTTGGACTTGGCTTACATTGCAGAGTTCAAAGAAATGCGCAGAGTGTGGAGAAAAAAGAAGCGTGAAGCAGCTTCTTCAGCCGCCAACGCTCAATACATGTCTAACTCCAACTGGAATCAAGCTCTTCATCCTCAAATGCCCATCCATCGACCATCCGTCACTTCTTCTTCATCTGCGGAGTCAGACTACGATCGACGTGATTCCGCTCTTTCCATGTTATCTTCCGATTCTTTCAGACCTTCCATCCCTGGTAATATTTACACTCCAGGATCTCTCCCATCAGCCTCAACAGTATCTTACCAATGGGGCGAAACTCCATCTCATCTTCCACCACAACCTTCATCTCACTTACAACAAACTCAAACCCCACTTCACGATCCAACACAATCTCAATCGCGTCCTACCACAACGTCCTCAGTCGCTTCTTCCGTTCCGGATAACAGACCTTATATCAGCTCCACACCATACGGTCACACGCCTTTGCAGACCGTTTCTGCCAGACGACCCAGTGGACAGGGATACATACCGATGCCAATGACCATGTCGAATCAGAACCAAACACAATTCAGACAATCAGAAGCAGATCATTCAACTCCCACCCCCCAGAACCCTTTTCAACCTCCTCAGAATCAGGTTCAAATTCAACAAAATCAGGGTCAGAGTCAAGTGACACCACCTAATTCCAGTCATGGTAATCAAACGTTTCCTTTTCAAACATTGGCGAGTCCCATGCATCTCACTCCTGGTGGGGTAGGAGCTGGAACGCCTTATAATGGTAGTCAATTCGCTTTTCAACGATAATGTTTTGAACATGGATCGGGAACTGGAATTAGTGTGCGGGAATGGTAGTATAAGACAGAAGTGTCACGTATGTCTAAAAAATTGGAGAAGACAACTTAGTCTCTTATTCGGGCAATCAGGATGGTATCCTGGATGAATCCTCCGTCAAGGTATCTCCAAGGGGCTTAGGGACGAGGAAGTAAGGTTTGTTCATATGTCTATCGCCTATTGAGGATTTGTTAAGGCCACAAGGGACATTGTTCGGTGAGAACCTTGTAAATATTGTCTGATAGGAACATGAGAAGGTGTACGGTGTACGACGGTACGGAGATCGAGAGGAGAGGGTTTATTTGAGGCTATACGGAAGATTGTCAATGGGCAATGGGAAGACAAAGTTACAAGAAGTTTGAAGAAGTGAAGAACAGGAAATCAACCATATCATGTGTTACCTACCTAATCCATCCAACCTTTTATCACAGTCTTCTATCTTCCAAGTTTCTTATCTTCCTTCATCTTCCAACCCATCTATATAAGTCTTTTGTCCGCCTATCATCTCAAAGTTTTTTTTTAATCAACCTTCATGTATAAGGGATATCTGTGAGGGATGAGGTTATTAATATAGTGAAAAGAACAAAATGTTTATTCATGTAGCTGGGTAATTTGGGTTTTTTCTCTCATAGGTTTGTCTCTTGATCATTACTAAGATTTATAATGCTTCACACACTTACTTATCGATTTTGCCTATCACATCCAATCCTGTCAGATGGGTGAAATCGTCGTTATTGATTCGTCACTCGGGTCCGTGATCAAGTTTTGATTTGTACCAATTCTAGGGCTTTCTACATCTTTCTCAGTTCCATCTCGACTGACACTTGAACTCCTCCCTTGGAAAGAAAATGAATAACTTGTATAGTAATCGACACTCACAAGCTCAAGTGATCGGCTGGTTTTCAGTTACCTCACATTTCTTGCGTTCATGATTCGTTGTCCTTCATTCTCAAGCCCGAATGACCCTAGCTGAATGTCAAAAGATAATCATTAATATTCCGTCAATCATCGATTACTCGAGTACAATACTCTACTCCGTTCATACCGAGTATTCACTCGTGCAGTTCGAAAAGTCATGTTGTCAGTGACTAAGCAATGGTCTATGCACTAATCATGAACAATCATCATTAACCGACAGCCAATGAATGAGTGATCAATCAAAATTGGCATTGATGAACCATTTCTATACACATGCATGCAATGCTGAGATATCTTTCATTCCCACCCTGATGTCTCTAAGCGTTCAATGACATACCTCCCATATCTGGCATATCCTCATTCGTCAACAATTTCGTGACTTTACCGATAGCCACTGTTTTACCTAAATCGTCAGCTGAATATACTCAATCTCCTTCCATCTCCAGATCTTTTCACATCCCCCCCCCCTTGACCGAAGTGTAAGATGAGAGACGATATGATAGAAGAAAAACGCAATAAACCCACCTTCATCTCGTAATGTGAACCGACCTAACATTTTGTAATCTTCCCATTTTTCAATACAAATAGGAGCGTTAGTCTCAATGATGGCAGATACCAACATGCCAACTTTGGCGAATTGAGGTGGTTTTTTAGATTTACGTTTGGTTTTCTTATCGTAGTAATGTAATAAAGCCTAATAATTAGCATATAATAATGATGAAAATCAGGTATCAGAGGTAGAAAATTAGCTGAATGGTATTGAAGACATTCGAAATGATAGGTGTCAGAGATTGTGGTCGTGATACAAGATGATAGCTGAAAGGTCATGAGAAGAAAGGGATGTGGTAAGTTTGAGCTACAGAGTTTGAATGTTTCACTCACAGATAGAGTCACCTCCTCAGCCAAGGTATGAACATGTAAAACACAACTGTATCCCGAACAAATAATATTTTTCGTTTCGATTATACTCAAATCCGCTTTGAAAGCAGTCACGGCGTTTACGGGTTTTTGAGTCGAAGTCAAAACGAATCCCGGTGAAACATCTTCATCTGAAATACCTCGTAAACGAAGTCGGATGTTGTCACCACAGAAAGCCATTTCCAATTCTTCTGCTTGTTCGGTATAGATGGCCGCGATTTCAACAGTGGACTTAAGTTAGCACTTGTCCACATAGACCTGTGACATTCACAATGATTCGTGGTTCCCCGAAGGGTTTTGGTCGATCCCACAATCTGTCATGGCTCCGGGCCTCTGATTGCCTGACTATTGGGTGGTGAAGGTCGAAGCATAAGAAAGGCAAAGACGAATCTGACATACCCTATTAGGCATTAACAACAACGAATCACCCTTCTTCACCCTCCCCGATTCGATCTTTCCCATGACCATGGTCCCCATCTCATTGTACTTTTCCGATATGGGTAACATGAACGGAGCATTGATATTACGGTCCATGATGGTCATAGAGTCGAGATATCCAAGTAAGGATGGACCACTGTGGAGTCAGGTAAGTCACTATATAGAACTCTCATGATAGATCATAAATGAGACAAAGCCGGACGACGCTGAGAGATGTATCAAGGGAAGATGGACATCAGAAAGAAAAGGGAACAAAGAACCCAAACCACTCACTCGTACCAAGGTGCAATATCTTTACTGACTTTATCTTTCATGTTTTCTCCGACTTGGGCAGAGACGGGAATGAAGGTCAAATCAGTCTTCGGATTGAAACCTATTGACCGCAGGAACGGTGTGATTTTCTGACAAATTTCATCGTATCTGACCACGTCAGCTACTCCCTTCCTACAAGCCAGAAAATGAGAAAGTTGGTGGAAAGATATACATATCCGAAAGAGCGCCAAGGGTGTTCAATGATCAAACGGAAGGGAGAACATGACAACGCACCGTCCCTTATCCCACTGCACCGTCGTATCGTCCATCTTGTTCACCACCACGACCAATTTATTTATACCGTTGTTCTTGATCAAAACAGCATGTTCTCTAGTCTGTCCATCACGTTCGAAACCAGTTTCAAATTCCCCTTTTCTAGCTGACAAAACCTGACATCATTAGCATACTGCACTCATATGTAAATAGCACCCACCAAAAGCGCAACATCCGCCTGAGCAGCACCAGTGATCATACTCGGGACATATGTCTTATGACCTGGTGCGTCAAGAATGGTATACCTCCTATTCTCCGTCTCAAAGTACGCTCTGCCCACTTCCACCGTCTTACCCTTTGCTCTTTCCTCTTTTCCCGAGTCCAGCGCCCAAGAAAGATACCAAGTGTCCCTCCCTGCCGCTTTAGCTTCCTGCTCGTATTTCTCCATGGTTCGTTTGTCCACAGCTCCCGTCAGATAGAGCATTTGTCCTCCCATTGTAGATTTACCAGCATCGACATGTCCCGTGAAGATGATGTTGAGATGTCCCTTAGCATTGGTATCCTTGGCATCGTCGCCGTATAAATCACGCATGGCTTCTGTACCCGCCGCTGCTTGTTCTTTTAGAATGGCGTCGGCGTCGTTTTTAGCGGTGACTTTGGTAAAGTTTGTAGGTGTAGAAGTGCCAGATGATTTGATGGTTTTGACTTGTGCGTCGGTCACTGGGGGTTGGGGAGCGGGTGTGTTTATGGGGTCTTCCTTCAGTATCTGCTGAGACGTGGGTGTAGGGGCTGGAACAGTCGTTGGTCTAGAGTCGGTTGATGGCTTCTCTTCCAACGGGGTAGAAACCGCAGGGGAGGATGTTGCCACTTCTGGTTCCTTCTCCTCCTCTTCTTTCTCGACAACTTTCTTTTCCTCCTCCTTCTTCTTGCCTATACTCAACGAGACGGGTTTCGACGCTCCGCCTATGCTCAATGACGGAGCGGGTTTCGGAGCTCCAATGCTGAATGATGGTGCAGCTTTCGGTGCGCCAATGTTCAACGATAAAGGTTTTCCACCGGCAGGCGCACTCGTTTTAGTTGACTCGGTAGGCGTGGGATCGGGCAGATTGGGGGGTTGGAATCCCTGTACATTTCTGATCTGGGGAGGGACGTACGTTTGTCTCTGTCCGGGAACAAAGGCTTGTTGTTGAGGGGGTGGCGGTTGTGGCGGCTGATATTGATACTGAGATTGGCCTTGCTGGGGGTATTGAGGATACTGCTGACCGTATTGACCATATTGGGATTGGTACTGCTGACCATATTGCCCACCGTAGGGATCGTAAGGTTGTTGTGGCTGACCGTTAGGGGGTTGATTGCGTGGGACGAAAGGTTGTTGTTGTCCCGGTCGGAACTCGAAGGCACCGGGGTTGAAACCTTGTTGACCTGACATGATGGCTTTCTCGTGGTATACGGAGACAAAGAAGGGTGTTGATGTGGGGGCACGAGGAGGAGAGTGATGTACCGAATGTGAGAAAGAGAAGCGTGTCGAGGTGTTTTTGGTTGTGAGAAGGAAAGGAAATTGAGAAAGGGAGGAGCAAGATGAATAGAAATCTGTGCGGGTGGAAATGCCACGTCATTCAAGTCCGAGCGTTCCTTCCCCAGGATGGAATTTCACTCGATATCTTATGCGGTTGCATGTTTCTCCTCTCACTGAGGCGACATATACATCCAAGATTACTACTATCCCCTACCAGGTTATATCGAACAGCAACCATGTCCGTGTCAGAATTTCTCAAAGCAGCTCAAAGGGCGGACCCCTCGTTGGCCGGCTCCACAGATAAAGACACTTTGGCCATTTCAATCCTCACTGGACAGACCGGATCTCTAGCCCAAAATCTCCCGGTCAGTCTCCCTCACCTCATCGATCATCGACTAGGTTCCATGGCTGACGACTAGTCTCTCAATGAAAAACTCACTCCCCTAACATACCTTTACTCCAACGCCCCCACATTGGCCGATGTCAGTCTTTACTGTCATCTTCATCCTTCTCTGGTGAGCATTCATTTTTGATTATTCCCAATTCTGCTAATCAGGAACCAGGTAAACGCTCCAGAATCCCAACACTCCACTCAACCGGCCATACTCCGATATTTTCTCCATGTTCAATCACTTCCTCCAGTTCAATCAGCCAGAACAGATTTACCCAACTCATTCCCTCCGTTAGACATCGATATCTCTGCCCTGCCCATACCCGAAAGGAAGGTTGTGGTCCCACCAAAGAAAGAAAAAAAGGATAAGAAAGAAAATTCTGCAACAGTGACGGAGACCCTTGTGGGTGCAGCTGGCGCCGTTTCAACCACGGTCACCGACGTAGCGGCCGGGGTTGTTGCGGCTGTCAGCGCTGCTGCGGAAGCGGCCAAGGAGGCTGTAGTAGGTGGACAGGAAGGGGAGAAGCAAGGAAAGAAAGAGAAAAAGGAGAAAAAAGAAAAGAAGGAGAAACCCAAAGTTGAGGTCGTCAAGGATGATGGTCCTAAGCCGAGTATGATTGACATGCGGGTGGGCAAAGTTCTTGATGGTAAGTCTTTGGTGTACATCCCTTCTCATACAATCTGTCTTCGGATCGAATCGTTGTAAAAACGTTGTGGATCTCATAAGAAACAATCTGACAATACAGTGAAACGACATCCCGATGCCGACTCTCTGTACGTGGAACAAATCGATGTGGGAGAGGCCGAGCCACGGACTGTTTGTTCTGGGTTGGTCAAGTACATGAGCGAGGACGAGATAAGAGGAGCGACAATCATTGTCATTGTGAGTGCTTTTCTCTGATCATATAAGCCTCTATGTCTTATGTTCAACATGAATCACAAAGCTGCCTTTCGTAGCCTCTACGGTGTTAATTATCTCATCGACCGTCTGACCAGCTGAGCAATGATGGACACCAAATCTCGTCGACTTGCGTCAGTGTGGGTGGCTCACCTCCAGTGTAACCTCAAACCTGTCGCTATGCGGGGTGTCAAATCGTTCGCCATGCTCCTCTGTGCATCATCAAAAGGCGGTAAAGAAGAAGGTGGAGTCGAGTTTGTCCTCCCTCCACCTGGGTCTCAGCCAGGGGAACGAATATACTTTGAAGGAGAAGACTATGAGAGTGGGTCTTTTCTTATCATCTATGAAGTGAAGAACTGATATGAAGATGCTACCCCCGAATCTCAACTGAATCCAAAGAAGAAAATCTTTGAGACCATACAACCTGTCAGTTCTTCGTCTTTCTTTGAGCTCTCTTCCCACGCCCACGGTCCGCGAGCTTCTGCACTCCCCTCCACCTTCCGTCACCTCAGACATAAATGTCGGTGACATTATCCGCAGAGCTAGTGCTGTACTAAATCATCGCCCATTCAGCTCCGAGCGTTTAACATGGCTGACTTCAACAGGGATTCATCACCCTAGATAACCTCGAAGCGGCGTGGATCCACCCCGAGACGAAATCTGTTCATCGGATCCGAACCAAAGACGGTGTGTGCAAAGCCAAGAGTTTTGTTGGGGCCAGTCTTTCGTAGATATGTCATATAATGTCCATGGTGGTGATCATCTACAACATGCATAAAGTGAACCTCAGCTCAGTGTGCAGTACGAGTACTCAATGATCAATGATCAAGTGACCTGAATACCATACCTCAAACTGGCTTGACTGTCAGTGTGGGGCTCCACATCTCCTCGTCAATGACGTCCTGGTGAAACACAAGCTGAGATAGAGTAGCTTACCTTCAGACTTCAGCTGTCCTACCTACAATCAAATCACCGCTATAACTACCCATGTACAATTATACTTGTATATGATGACCATCTGACCGAACATGTCCTACGAAGAAGAACGTACCCCACTATTGGGTCCATACTCCGGTCCTTCTTCCAAGATCCTGAAAGAGGTTCGTCTGTTGAAAGTCATGTCGTATTCATCATCAAGCTGATGAACAGACTCAAGTGTACCCTCTGATACATTTAATCAGAGTTGATATCTCTGCTCATATCGGTATGTCCCTCTTGTTCTCATAAACAATAATGAGTGATCTGATAGGTAGATACACCGTTGACATATGATCAATTGTTAGCTCCAGATTCTACCTATACCATTGTCCGGTATGTCTCTTCCTTTCCCTTTCTTCCTGTCCTCAAAGTCACTCTTCCTTGACCTTGCCTCCTCTCCTTACTCCTACCCTACTTCCATCTTGGTACTATGATATCTCACCATCTTATATTTCTACCTCCTTGTGTCACCATCGTTGCTTCACTGACCCTACACCACCACCAATTCTTCGTGCTCTTTTATCTTCGACCGACGCACTGACCCCCAGACCATTGACAGATAAATATCTAGAACTCCAAAATTCAGCCATAGGTACTTCATACATCTTCTTTCATCCCCTCCTTTCAAGACATACTACATGCTGCTTCTTACGTTTACCACGCCGCCAAGCTGTTTTGTTATTTACTCGGAATGTCAACTGTGTAATTTACTAAAACCCCAGTCTTTTGCCTTCTACTGAACAAAGTTCAATTCGAACATGATTCCACTCAATTATCTATCGCTACCCTTTCTTTATCCCGTGCAACACTATGTGAAATCCTAGCCATCCGTGTTCTCCGTAAGCCCTTGCGTCTCTGTTTGAGGGTTAAGCTGAGAAACAGGCGGATGGTCAGAGAGGAGTTTACCTCTGGCAACCGTTTTGTTAACTCCCTGGGCTATGTTTCAAGGGGCTTCGGAAGAGGTGATACAACATGCTAAAGAGGAAGGGGATGATGAGTTGCTTACGCAAGGAGGGACAGCTTTGGAGGTGAGCTCTAAACTTCATGTTTATGCTCTTCCCTGCTTCACCTCTCTTCTCCCTTCCATCTCCCGACGACAACCGGTGGTAATGTTTTCGGCCGTCCCGTCCTCTTTCCCATACGAATGCACATGATGGCTATTACCTGGTGGTTGTTCATGGAATTGGAGGCGTGCCGCCTCTCGATGCTGCTTTCAGTTTCCTGACGGCTGTTCAAAATACCCCAACATTGTCCTGGTGATACTGCGAATTGACGATCACTGATCATCCTCACAGATGGCAATCATATCCTCTTCAAAGAGGTTCATTCGTTCTCCTTCTTGTCAAAAAGTCATAGGTAAGTCAGCTTGGTGGTGGTAGGGATGCAAATGAGCTGATAAAGAAGAGGGTATCTGGTCAGGAAAGATCATTTATTCAGCTATGAATACACATGCTCTCATCGCGGATAATTATAAGAGAAAACCTATACAGATGTATAATCCTCATAGAGCCCCTCTGCTTGATCATTATCGGTGAGTTATTATTCTTCCATTTTTTCGCCCCTTCATTCCACCTACCCTTTGTTGATTTAGGGGGAGAAATTATATGCATTTTTGAATCTTTGCCTGTGATGTATTCGTTGATTTCCACGCTTCGGCTACCCCAAAGCCGATCTTCTCTTATATACATACAGAGGGTCGGAGCCAGGGCTGATCACAGACTGAAAGTACCACGAATCCGGTCGATCTTGGAATACGTCAACTTCTTGATACTGTTCATCACATATGTCATCGCTCTCGAAGGACTGGCCGAGGACCACCTGAATTGGCGAGAGGTAATCTTCATCGTCTACGCATTGTCATTCTCGTTGGACAAGCTCGCCGCTGTTCGGGAGCATGGTTTGAGAGGTAAGTTGCATTACCTTCCCCAGGTCTACCTCTCCTGAAAAAGGTGGATATGAGGATTTTTGCTGTGAACCATCAGCTAACGTTTCTAGTATTTAGCAGCTCCCTGGTGAATGGCTTCGACCTCCTTTTCATGCTCATATACGCCGTGTACCTCAGTGCCCGCGCATATGGCTTCCACTACCACAGCGCCGACGCCTTGTCGCTCGGAGCCGATTGGCTAGCCATTGGCTCTGTGCTCATCTTCCCTCGACTAGCCTTCGTCACGCTCGCCAATAACCTTATGATACTCAGTCTACGATCTATGATGACGGAATTCTTCTGTAAGCTCATCCCTCTTCTTCTGACTTACGTGACTGACTTGATCAGTCCTCATGGGTGTCGGGGTGTTTTGTTTCCTTGGTGAACTTATTCTCACTCTACTGTGAAGCTCACGATCAGGATTTCTGTACGCCCTGTATACCCTCGGACAGGGCAAATTCCCTCTATCTCAGATTGGCTGGTGGTTGCTTGAAGTTTACTTCGGTCTCGATGCTTCTGGATTCGAATCTGCTCGTAAGTCATCTCAGTTCTCCTTGACGAATCTGACTTGCAGACATCTTCCACCCATTCCTCGGACCTTTACTCATGGTCGCCTATGCCTTGCTGTCGAACACTTTACTACTTACCGTACTCGTGGCCATCCTCGGGAACACGTTTGCTACCATCAGTGCTGATGCTGCGGCAGAGGTGAGCTCTCACTTCGAGTGAATGCCGGCTGACCTTTAGTCCATGTTTCGCAAAGCCGTGTCCACCATTGAAGGCGTCAAAGCAGGTGAGCTATAGGAGATGTGAGGATGTGAGCTGATCTATCAGATGCTGTCTTCAGCTACCAACTACCTTTCAATCTCGTCGCCGTGGTGTTCATGTGGCCCATGAGTTATATCCTCAATCCCAGATGGTTTCACAAAGTCAATGGTGAGCTCAATGTGTTCAGTGGTTGCGATAGCTGATACCGTACACAGTGTTCATGATCCGCGCCTCCAACTTTCCGGTCCTGCTCATCATTGGTCTATACGAGCGACAACGGTATAGAGACACTACCATGATGGAACAGATCAGCGACTTTGCCGAGCGCTACGTGGGGAGTTTACCACGGCGACTAAAATCCGCAGGTGTGTGTCATATGTCACTTGACGCCTTTGTCACGCCTCACGCCCATGTGATGAGACACTGTGCTGATTACACAGCCGGGTTTGACAATTTCGGATCACATCGCGATATTGGCGCCGTGTTTGAGATCGAACGAGAAGTCGGTTCATTCTACAAAGGGTGGGATGATGATGCTATCGATGATGAAGTTCAATTACCCGAACCTGCTGAGAATGAACCGACTGATGAGGAACGCCCTCTTTCACCTTCCCAAGCAGATGGAGACGTGTCTTCTCGAGCTCATGGTACCCCACTTTTCACTTCGTTATCGGATCCGATGACTGCGTCTCCATCCAAGCTCGAGCACCACATTCACGGTCGACAACGACGACAATCGATGCCGCCACAGCCTAGTCCCGGAGCCGGTGTCCCATTTCCAGGTTACCGACCCAGACGGAATAGCTCGATCCATGAACCATCCCCCCTGGCTCGGTTGTTTGTCAGGGACGGAGAGGAAGGGGAGAGAAAAAGACGCCGATCAAGTTTGATCAACGGTATGTCAATGTCAAACAGCGGATTGTCAAATTTGCTTTCACCGCCTAAAGGGAAGTTTAGGGGTCATCGAAAGTCTGAATCGCAAGATACCAGACGATGGAGCAAACCTGCGGTCGAGCCGATAGAAGAGGGGAAAAAAGTTTCTTTTCATGAGAGTGGGGGAGAACAGGAAGGTGATTCTTCACATCGATCGTCTGGGAATATGTTCAAGGAGGAAGGCGAGGTGGGGAAAGGTGATCAGACGGATGAAACGGAGGCAGAAGGTCGCGCGCCAAGAGTGGGGACAGCGTCAGAAGTAGAGGAAAGTGTTATGGAACGTCCTGAGGTCGAGGTTGGTGCAGTGGTCGGTATAAGGGAGAGGTTGAACCAGATGGATCAACGTCAAAGACGGATGGAAGAAATGTTGGAGAGGTTGTTACGGCGGCAGTAATACGATACTTACTGGTAACCCACTCTGTTCCAAGCATGCAAAGTAGGTTGCTCGTCACATGTGATAAATCTTACCAGTGGCCGAGTGCCAACGATGGCTTGGCTACCATCATCAGGGGGACATGCCTTTGTCTCTGATCGCATTCTATCCCGTCTCCAGCGGTCACACCCCTCAAACCGTCCCTATCCTTGTGTTCCTTTGTACCAAACAGGTAGTTGTAGCTCGGCCCTCTGTTCTGCTTGTCTACCATCTTGAATCTTACTTTGTCTCTCACCCGATTAGGCTAGAACGAGATGGATCATACACTTTAAGCCACTGATCCCACTGAAAGTCTAGATCACGTCACGTTCAGGATACCAGCCAGTAGAGTACGAGCCCTTTGAGTTTTGACCTCATTTCTTTCTTTCTTTCTTCATCATCCTTCTCCCGCTCACTAGACCTACCTTGAATTATTTGGTATACGTAGGGCATATCGATACTTCTCTCGTTTAACATTCTGTTTACTCCCCCGTCTATTGAGCTGTTCGCTTCGGTGATAGGGGAAAGGGGATAGGTGAAAGTGATACCGACGACACAGGTTTCTGTGCACTGCAAAACTACGTCAGACATAAAATAATTCTCGGTTATTCCTTTCTTCTTTGCTTCTCCCGCTTTCACGCTGTACGCTGTGCAATTGATCCCTACTATCGACATCACGTTTATCGTCATTGCCTTATTTTTATCTACTCCGACACTCCAATACTCCGACACTCCCATTCGATCGTATATATAGCTCGATCACACTACTTCAATCTCCACATTCCACATTCCACACTCTCATCTCACTCCTTCACTTTCACCCTTCTACCACTCTACCACCACTCAAGCAGATCATTAGCGATACAACAACCAAGAAGAAGAAGAACGAGTGAAGACTACCACTATTAACAAAAAAAATCCCATCGCCCCTGTCCTCCCCCTTCTAGTCCTCGAAATCTAGTAACAAAGTACAGTACAAGACGAACAGATCAATTCATCCATAATGACTAAACCTCTACCCAACCACGTTCCTACTTCCGTCGATCTCATCACGTTGAACAAGTTGAAAGCACAATACGAATCTGCTTCTCAATCACACGTTTTCACATTCTACGATACTCTTTCTCCAGAAGAACAATCCAAATTCATACAACAACTACAAGATATAGATGTTCATCGTGTTAATCGAATTTATCAAAATGCCATCAAAGCCACTTCTTCTTGTAATGAACAAGAAGAAATATCTCCTCTACCACAAGAATCATGTGCGACGATTATAAATAATCCTACTGATGAACTCAAGTGGCGTCAAATTGGTCTTAAAGCTATTTCAGAGAATAAAGTTGCAGTATTACTCATGGCTGGTGGGCAAGGTACTAGATTAGGAAGTAATTTACCAAAAGGAATGTACGATATAAAACTTCCTTCTGGTTCAACTTTATTTCAATATCAAGCGGGAAGGATTAAGAAGTTGGCTAAATTAGCAAAGGAAGCTTTTGAGAATGCGGAAGAAGTTAGGATTAGATGGTATGTCATGACTTCTGGACCTACCAGATTAGAGACTGAAAAATATTTTGAGGAAAAAAAGTTTTTCGGATTGAGGAAAGAAGATGTGGTTTTCTTTGAACAAGGTGAATATTTCTGTTTCTTCTATATTTACCTTTACTTTTCCTGTCCACTCACCTCTTTTCCTCTTGTGTTTATATATGTTGAAACAATGGTTCCAGTCTTGAACACTTGTCACATTCGTCTGATCCTCGTCCTTGAACACTTTTTGGGTATCTTGAATATTACACATTGTGAATTATCTAACTTTTTAGGTGTCCTCCCAGCTCTTTCAGAAGATGGGAAAATCCTTCTCTCCTCAACTTCTTCAGTCGCCGTCGCACCAGATGGTAACGGTGGACTCTACGCCGCACTTCGTCGTCCATTATCCCCTCATTCCACCACAACAATCCTATCAGATCTTCGTACCCACAATGTCGAATACGTTCACGTATACGGAGTCGATAATTGTTTAGTACGAGTTGCCGACCCAGTATTCATAGGTTATTGTATCTCACGAAACTCATCAATCGGTGCAAAAGTCGTTCGGAAACATCTTCCAACCGAATCCGTCGGTGTCTTAGCTAAAAAAGGAGAAACATTCACAGTTGTTGAATATTCAGAAATATCAAAAGAAAAATCTGAATCCAAACAACCCGATGGATCTTTATCATTTTGGGCGGGAAACATTGTCAATCATTTTTACACTACAACATTCTTAGAATCGATCCAACAATTGGAAAATAAAATGTGTTTTCATATCGCTCGAAAAAAAATACCTACGGTCGATCTAAAATCAGGAGGAAATATCATACCTACACAACCGAATGGTATGAAATTAGAATTATTCGTTTTTGACGTTTTCCCATTTACAAAGAATTTAAGTGTTTTAGAAGTCGATAGGAAAGAAGAATTCTCACCTTTGAAAAATTCACCTGGATCAATGACTGATAGTCCTGAAACTAGTAGAAAAGATTTATTATCTCAACAAAAAAGATGGTTGGAGAAAATCGGAGTTGAGATTAAAGATGATTTTGAAATTGAAATTTTACCTGAATGTTCTTATTCCGGTGAAGGGTTAGAATGGGTAAAAGATAAGATATTTGAAAAGACTTGTGTTTTGTTAGAAAAGAAAATTGTGGATCCTAAAGAATTGAGTTCGTATGGTTATTAAAAAAGTCATTTTCTCATTTCTTTGTTTTTTTTTCTTCAAAAGACTTGATTATAAACTACGTCGGACCGAAATCATGTATCCTCGAACACTTGTTTATACAACTCATCATACAATCGTCGATCGTCGATCGTCTATACCTTACACCGGATTCTTTCATCGGAAAATCGATTTCATGCCAGTTTTTCCCCAGTACAAAACTCCATCTGACCAACATGAATGCGGATGCGCGGGAAGAGGAGGGGACATTGAGATTATGAAATACGGATATTCGGATCGGAAGATGAGGCGATGGGAGGGTAGCATAGAGAAAACCAAGGGAGGGGAGTTGGGAAACGAGTAGAACAAGTATTTGATATTATTGTATAAAAATGATTACAGGACAATTAACAAGCTTAGAAGTTTTATGTTTCTTATTTCATGTTTGAAACAGTTTCGGTTCCCACGCATCTACGATATCATCAGTACGAGTACTCTACTTTCAACATTGTCAATTATTCGGCATGAGACGCATTATTGACTATACCCACAATCCTGTTGTACATGTCTTTCAGTCTACGAGCAGAGTACTCGAGTATGACGTACGCATGGTAGAAA
>NW_006711241.1:0-9003 GCF_000271645.1 Tremella mesenterica DSM 1558 | reverse complement strand
CACTAGGGGGTTTCATTACCAAGTAAGGCTATTCGGGTATACCGAATGACCAGGAGGAAGAGCATGACAAGGAAGAAGTCCCCGTGAGCCTTTACCGGGGTTTATGAGCGGTATCGAGTGATCCATGATTCAACTCGATACTTTCTAGATTTCATCCTTCCCAGAAACATCACGCCGTTCCTTCTCCTACATCCGACCAATCGACTTACTCCGAAAGCCGTTGTAACCCTATTATCGTCCGTCGTTTCATCATCGTGGTCTGGTCATCATAACGTCCAATCAAAGAATGCTGATTGAGGAGAGGCAGAAGGATATATTGATACATCAGGACTAAGAAGGGCGTTCTATGTAGTGATTAGAATAGATTAGGTATCAGTCAGTAGGTTGAAGAATTTTATGTGAAGATGAAGAAAGATGAAGCGGATATAAATAGGTAAATGAACAAGAGCGGTCCTATCTGTCAGCGAACGGCCTTAGATGGATTTTAGTATGAATTGAAGATAGAAACTGATTTTTCAGATAGAGCGAGGAATAACACTTTCGATCAAACATCAATAGTTTGGTCGTCGTACTGACGTGCAAATTGTCTCACTGTGTCATCTTGTAGAGGGGTTCATCTGACGACAGCGGTACGGGAATACTAGGGAGATGGAAGACCAAAACAGAGAGGGTCGATGGACGGTAGACAATTCTAGAGAGCGAGGTGTGTTTTGATATACGGTGGATAATTAGGTAGAGCAGAATGAGATGGTGGAGGGAGGAGAGGTGTTTGAAATTTGGGAAGGCTTGGGTGCGCGTGTCAAAGTCATTTCTCAAGAATGAGGAGAAGAGAATGAATAAGGAAGAAGAAGAAGAGAGGTATGGACATAGAGAGGAAATACAAGGCTTTGACTCACCATTTGAATTCCCTCGACGTTTGGAAAGTGGGACGTCAGAGATCAGAGATCACAGAGAGAGAGAAAGAGAGAGAGATAGAGAGAGAAGACGAAATTTCGGGGTTCAGGTTTGACGTGGCGTTCCCCACTTCTTATGTAAGCTGGTATGGTGAACATGGTTGACGATTCGATAGCAATCATGTCGACGGGCTTCAATTTCTCTGAGAGACATCGTTTCAACCTGATATGCCTATAAAACTGAATGAGCAGAGAATCTCATAGGAGTAGAAGGAGGATGAATGTAGTGAAAGGGAAAAAGGATCTATGGACGTTATCCCGGGGCTACCAGACAGGTTCTTTTTTCACCATCCTTGTCAATTTATCGACGTATTCAACCACCTAATCCATCCCTTGGTGTACGTATACTCACACAAATGTAGCCAATCCCTTCTCCGACGACTGTAATGATATCGCAAGGAAACTCGCAACCCTCGAATAATGTCACATAAAGCGAAGAACCCGAAATACTCAAAGGTGTATTTCTCATATGACATCAGAACAGCGGGAGAAGCACCGAATCAATGGTCCCTCCCACTGTTTATTTTGGATGAACATAGTAAGAATGGGTACATAAAATGACTGTTTCTGGCCTAACAAGACAACACCAAACGTTTATTTGACTTTGATCAAACCGTTCCTTCTCATCCGGAATTCTGATCGATATCACAGGTATCAAGATGGGAAACGAAAAACAGACGAATGAGAAACAGATAGACGAGAAGCAGACCAAAGAGAAAGAAGAAAAGAAGAAGACGGGGATGAATAAGAATGAGAGTTATCATGATCCTGAAACTGAAGCCGATCCTTTCAAATATGTAGGATCCGGACCAGAGTGAGTTTCTCTCTCCTTCTTCTCATGATTATTTATCCGTGGAAACGTATTTTGTCTTCTGATATATCACCACATACTACTTCTATCCTCGTACAAGTTGGGTATCATGTTGATTAGAGTGTGGAGAAGTCGTCTCGTTCTTGGAAAAAATGGCAGGGCAAGCAGGGGCAAGCACAAAGATATGAGTGTGAGAACATGGAGTAGGAGTACAGTGAAATGTAGAGATTGGTATACACGACTTATATTCAAGGACAAGGTCGACGCAACTCCCAGACGAAGGTCGTTGTCCTATCTCTTCCATCAGGGGTGATAGCTCGAGTCCACCTTGCAATAAGATGAAAGATCGAGGAGAAGTCGCTTGTATAATCCGTGAGTCTGTGGTCTCTCTTTCACTGTCTCTTCGTCGTTCCTTTTATCTTCCCTGTCGGGGTGAATGAGTTGAGTGGACTGAAAAGGAGAGAGAGTGGGTGTCCAGGCTGACCTGACTCAGATTGTCTCTCCATCGTTTCCCATGGGTTACATTGATCACATGAAGCTATGAGACAACGGAATAGGCAAAAACGAAAAGTTTATAGCCTGGAATAGTTGAGTTATCGATTGCTAGTAGAAGTTGTGGAAGATGAAGTCATGCATTTGACAAGGAAGAAACACTTAGGCACGAGATGACACCTCGAATCGCTTGCTTACCCCAAACGTTTCATCCGTTCCACTCTTAAACTTACCTCTTATCGTCATGCTACTGCCATGGCAGCAAAGCGTATATCATTCTTCACCAGGTTAACAGCTGTCACTCGCCTGAGCATACTCCCTCCCGTCTACCGATTCGGGCCATACCATCATGTTTCCATCCGGCCATTCTCAGCCCTCCCTTCACCCCTTCATGATCCCGACGTCACCCCACCTGTCCTCTCTCCTCTGCCACCCGAGGAGCCACGACCTCAAACAACAGTGCTGCGACCATACCAACACACAGCGGTAGAAGCATGTCTATCAGCCCTTACCTCCGGTTTGACCCGTATTGGCGTTTCCTCCCCCACAGGAAGCGGCAAGACCACCATGTTCATGAGTCTTATCCCCAAGATATCTCCTCAAACTTCTGTAGGGGTCGATGGAAGAGGAAGGACTATGATTATTGTTGGAAGTGTTGAACTGGCTAATCAAGCTGAATCTGCTGCTAAGAGACTGTTGGGGGAAGAATGGACAGTGGAAGTGGAACAGTCTAAACGGGTAGCTAGCGGTATGGCAAATGTGTAAGTCACATTGCACCTTACATCTCCACTTACTCTTTGTGGGATGGATGAGATCTAACTCATAGGACAATAGCGACTTATCAGACTCTCAACAGTATTGAGAGGTTGAAAAAGTTTGATCCGAAAAAGTTCAAATTGATTATCGTGGACGAAGCTCATCATGCCGCTGCTATCTCGTAAGCTCAAATCGACTACTTTCTCCTTCATCTCAGAGTTCTCATGCTGAGTCAATAGGTATCTACGCATATTGCATTACTTCAACGAGGATGTTCAATTGCCATCCACCATATCACCTATCACATCGTTAGTTCACCTCTTCGTCCACACCGTCGAGCTGTCAAGATGTTGATATGCTAATCTATACTTAGACAATCACACGGCTCCAAAGTTCCAATCATCGGGTTTTCAGCTACTTTCTCTCGACATGATCAACTTGCCCTTCGTGCAGTATTCGAAAATATCGTCTTTCATACGGAAATATCTTCCATGTTGCAAGACGGATGGCTCTCCCCAGTAAAATCCACCACGATCCAATGTGATCTTCACCTGGATACTGTCAAACTTACTTCTACAGGAGATTATCGTACCGATTCCTTAGCACTTCATATCAACACTCCAGAGATCAGTCGCTTAATTGTTGGTACTTATCTTCGTCGAGCAAAAGAAAGACGAAGTACTCTGATATTCTGTGTGGATTTGAGTCATGTGGATAATTTGACACAAGCTTTTAGAAACGCTGGGGTGGATGCGAGGTCGGTTTCAAGTGCCACACAAGCTAGTAGAAGGAAAGAAACCGTTGCTGCCTTTGGGAGAGGAGAATTTTCGGTGTTGGTCAATTGCGAAGTTTTGACAGAAGGAGCTGATATACCTCAAGTGAGTTCCCCCCCCCCCCCCCGGAAAGTCCCTGAAACCTATCTTGGTGAAAGAATATAAAGTCAGACGTTGAGATGGCAGATCGATTGTATTATCCTTGCAAGACCTACAAAAAGTAAAAACCTCCTGGCTCAAATGGTCGGTCGAGGTTTACGTCTCTCTCCAGACACAGGGAAAGAAGATTGTCATATCATCGACATAGTCGATAGCATGTCTCGGACCAATGGTATGATCGTTAGTCCCACTCTGTGGGGTTTATCACATGATGATATAACTCGCGACGATTCACGCAGTCCTTCTCAGGATGAACCCGACTTAATTGCCCCAGGAGATGAAGAAGAAGAACGAGCACAACTTCAACCACGAAAAATCACTTTTATAGATAATGAAGATCCCTTCGGTTTAACATCACGATCATATATTCCAGTCAAACGGATGTCAACAAACGCTTGGGTATATTGTGGGAAAGACAAATACGCTCTGGAACTCATGGGTGAGTTTTAGTGCCTTCAGGTTTGTGAACAGAGTGGGTATTGATGGATTCAAGGAAATCACGGTTGGATCTCTATCGAACGGCAAGAGGATGAAGACACCTGGTGTATCACCTATCGAAGGAAATTATCTAGATACTCAAAATCGAGAATCCCATTCGCCAGACCGATAATCGTAGCATATGCGGATGATCTGGAGAGAGCGATGAAATCTGCCGATGCGTTCGCAGAGAAAAAGTTAGGTAGAGAATTATCATCACAGTGAGTCATCAACACTTCGAAACACTCCCTGTTCCTTGATCCATCTCCCCTCCGCAGATCCCTTTCTTTTATTGCTTCATGTTGCCCTAAGCGTGACATTGAAATTGATAAGAAGTCTATCGCGATATGCTCCATGGCGGCAAAGACCAGCGACGGAGAAACAGATGAAGATGTTGCTTTCAATGGCTAGGGCCTCTAGCTCCAGCTCTGAAACAGAAATCGAGGAGCAGTCCGGAGACGATCGGAAGGCGAGAATTGATAGCTTGCCTGGGGAGGTATGGTTATGGAATAGGAGGATCTCAGTGGATCGATTGACAGCTGGGGAGATTGCAGCATACCTGTAGGTTCTGATGTTTCAGTAGGAGGTTTAGAGCTGACTTTAAGATGCGCGGCACAACATGGAGGTATAGCCGGTAGGAAGAAAGCGGACAAAGAAGAGGCGGCTTTGGAGAAGAAGGCGATGAAGAGGAGAGAGGCAGAAGCGAGGAATCTGCCATTGCCCGGAAAAGGGGTGTGATGCGACTCTAACAAGTCATCGTTCTCACACAAAATTCTCGATACATACTCTCTGACTGAAGGACGACAAAGTCAGGTGTTGCCTTAAGTAAAGCCATTCAGAAAGGAAATACGACGTCAAGCATGAGTACGATTACGACTAAGTGGGCAGAAAAGGGTACGAACATGCTTCTGCCGTGAGCCGGGAACTACATCGGGTTGGTCCCACTCGACATTTTGCGATCTGAAGGCTTTTAGTCCGACGAGATGGAAAATACTAGTCTTTCATAGTCAAATGACAGGCATGAAGACAATTCGTAGATTCGGATAGGCCAGGGAGACAATGATAAGACTGGGTCGTTACCGGATGAGACATGTCCACCTCTTACTGTATCAATGATATTCTTCGATCGGAACGTCACGCAAGAACCCTACTCCAGTGGTCCCCCAGAAACGACACGGAGAGCGGGGTACGTCGACGGGCTAGAATCTCGAATATGCCGCAAGTGAAGAGGGTCACAGACCCCAATTGGCCTCATGGCTCCGGCGCTGAAGTGAAGAAGCCTGCTCGATTCGAGTAGCCGAAAGCATATACATCCGCAACCAAACGACCAGAAAGATAAAACGACACCTTGTCACTTCTCTTTAGGCTGTCGATTGTAGACATGGATTTCGGTCAAGGCTCCAGCGGCCCCGACCCTCAGAGTTTACAGAGGATATAAATAGCTACAGGGCCATGGATGGGCATGAGGAAGGGTACGTTTCATTATCCATTGTTATAAACGTGCTGACGGCCCAGAGAGAATTGAAATTGCCTACCACTTCTGCTCCATCAGCCACTGCCTTCACCCTGAACTATCCCAGCTGTCTCAAGCATTAGTCGCGACTGGGGTGGAGTTGCAAACGTCTTGTAGGTGTAGAGATCCTATGCATAAGGCTTTGTAGAGTGCATTGGCTACAACAACAAACGCTGGAATGACGTGAGAGGATCTGACCTGGCGAGTGACGGCGGGTCGATCGAGCATGGCGGGCGATTTTGAATTTGCGCGGTACGGGTTTCGACTTCGATCTCCCATTGGTGAAATTCGTGAAGATTTGCATCTCTCTCTGCTTGCCCCGTCTCCCAGGCTGCTTCCTCTGTCAACAATCTCAACAGCACAGGATCTCCCTCACGCTTTCTCTTCTCCGCTTCCCTCCAGGCTGAGATCGTATTTGGCTGAGCGGCTGCATGATCGTCAGGGAGTTTAGTAAAGGCGCGTCGCATAGCGTTGAGACAATGAACAAACTGAAAATCATGAATGAGCAGATCTTCCAGTCTTTGGTATTTCCGACAGCCGAATAAGATACAGTCGGCGATATCCGGTCGATTCAGCCTTCGAAAAACTTCTGCGTATTCTTGTTCTGACTCGGAAGGTTGATTGAGACCTTTGAGTCGGAAATCCAAATGACGAAAGAAAGAGGGTGCTTGGAATACTTCCTCTTTGTGAGAAATGTACGACCTGTTTAAACATAAGCTCCTCCACGAACGATACATACCAAAACTAAACAAGAACGAGATCGACTCACCATTCCCAATCAATCACTGCTGTCACATTCCATTCCTGATCAAATAAAAAGTGATCACCTTTCTCCTCTCCATGTTTGATGAAGAACGGTCCGGTCTTCATCTCCTCGCATCCCTCAACCAAATCCCGCGCTTCTCGGTATGCAAGGTACGTTTGTACCGCGGTCGCTGGCACATTGTGTACGCCTTTCTCGATGAGATTGAGTATGTAGTCAATGATACATAGGTATCGTTCTTGTGGGTTATTGAAGGGTCCAAGAAACCATGGTCGCTCGGGATGTGCAGGATGACGGCTTGTCAGAGGTCCCACAACAGCCCTGCTTGACCCAATTGTATTTTCGAAATGTAGACTTCCCACCTTGTCAAATGTCACACGCTCCAACTTCAGGTACCATTCCGCCAGACCCTTCATACAGCGTGGTCGTATGTTTTCGGGATCCAGTCTGGCAATTTCAGGTACGGGCCAGAGATGAGATTGACCACCAGAGCTAACGCGTCGGATCTCTTCGTCTTTCGGCTGCCCGTCCACAAAGTCTTGAAAAAAGTAGCACAACTCGGACTTTATTACTTCCGATCAATGTTCAAAGCCATAGCAAAACTAGAATAACTCACAATCTCGTCCTGAAGGAGGAAGCCGACCGTTCGGAACCGGCACTCCTGCCGCTGCTAATGTCTGTACGGTCGCCAACTCACTAAGCATGTTGAGCCAAGTGACCTCTCTCACTGGGGAGTAATGACGTTCTCGCCGGACTCGGGCTACCCATCGCACACCGTCATCAAAGTTGAGAAGTATGTGGACGTTGGAGCCTCCAAGGAAGATCCGGCTTCTGTTCCAACTCGAGTATACGTCGGGTCCTTTACAAGCGTGTCCAGGACGAAGAGCTTCAGCTTCTTTGACGAGTTGAGATCGTGTCAGACGAAGCCATAGATGCTTCTCCTTGCGCATCAGTTTCAATTTCTGAATAATAAACTGAAGTGAACGTACTTGCTCTGCAGAGACAGCATCTTGAAAGGCAAAGGTCTGTTCCGAACGGCGATAGGGACACATATGAAAGCGAGGGGTTTCTGCGTGAATATTACAATAGCTCTTGTTACAAGTGGGACAGATCTGGCTACTGAGACCAAGACTTCGGAGGGCTAGGCGAGGACAATCCGGGATGGCGCACATTGGGAATGACATGGCCCCCCAGATGAGAGAGAAGCAATTGAAGAGAGAACGTGAAAGAAAGTATCGACGTTTCAGGAGCGAATAGTCGAGCAGACGAGCGGCCTTGGACGATCATTCCCTTCCCTTCCGCACCTCGTTAACGACTGGCCAGTAGTCGCATGTCGCAAAGATGACAAGGCTGTGTGGGTCGAACTGACATAGCATTTCCCCGCCCATGACCCACCCCTTCTAAGTTGTTTCGCATCTCTCCCTGATGCCTAGAGTGACTGTCGGCCCTGGCCCTCAGCTACCGCTGGCTCATCGAGTGTTGTGGAGATCTGTCTGATCCTGGCGGTTGATATGGTGTGGAGCTTGTGTTCCGCCAATCGAAGACTGCTCGACTGCTACAGTAGGACGGAGGAGATGCTGCAAGGTAACTCGCCACTGCCGGAGTTACGGAATTTCGTAAAGGGTACGGTGTCCGGGAAGTCCCAGGCTGAACTTTCCGGACTACCCCTTGCTTCTGTCACGGCCGTCGAACAACTATCTTCTGGCAGACCGACGGTCGACGAACCTCGGATAACTTGATGCTCCTGAGTCGAAGTCTCACCCAACCGAGAGGGCGCAGACGTCGAAAGGAGTGTAACTACGACGTACTTCGGCGTAGTTACTCTAACTAGGGTTTTGTTCTACTGATGGCGATTGTCACGAACTACGTCGTGACACCTCGATTACTCCACCAACAATGACCCTCCTTTGGCCATCAAAACCCCATCACGCCTTAACCTCTTTACTCTACACGTAACTCAGGACTTCTGACACCAAGTACGGCGAAGTTAGACGGAGTTAGGCTAGGTAGGGACAATGGGAGCAGAAGTACGGCGAAGTTAGACGGAGTTAGGCTAAGTAGGGACAATGGGAGCAGAAGTACGGCGAAGTTAGACGGAGTTAGGCTAAGTAGGGACAATGGGAGCAGAAGTACGGCGAAGTTAGACGGAGTTAGGCGAAGTAGGGACAATGGGAGCAGAAGTACGGCGAAGTTAGACGGAGTTAGGCTAAGTAGGGACAATGGGAGCAGAAGTGCGGCGATGTTAGGCGGAGTTAGTCGAAGGAGGAAGAGGATGGCCGAGGGCTCGGGGAAGTTGGACGAAGTGC
>NW_006711240.1:405859-482719 GCF_000271645.1 Tremella mesenterica DSM 1558 | reverse complement strand
TTGACCTGAGTCGGCATAATAGTCGCTTGCACTGCCGACTGCTCCGAAGTTTGCCTCCCTTCCGCCCTCTTCTCCTCTCTTCTTTCCACCCTCTGGCTATCTACCACTACCACTTCTCTTACTCCCGTTTCCTTCCTCTTTTCCATGTCTTTCTCCACCTTCCTCCTCCATAGACGGTTGTCCAAGGGAATGACAAACTCCAACAACTCTTTAACAGTCCCGAATGACCGTCCATGCCTTGCAATCTCATCTAGTAGATGCGATTTTAGGCCCTTCTTGGCTCGGTCAACCAGGTTCCCGTCGTCAGTCCACTTCAGAATAGCAACATGTCGTTGAAAAGCCGAGAAGTACTCCGAAGCTGAGCCGGTTTGTTTAAGATCATTTAGGAACCGCGCCGCCGTTCCTTCTTCATCGGGGTCACCGAAATTTGTCTTGAGGTATCTGACGAATTGTTTGTATACCGTGAGGTAATCAGGAAGAGGCCTTTTAGCCAAGTCGGGCTGAACCGCAAGGAGAGGTGTTTCGCGCAAGTGGGAGATCATGAAAAAGACTTTTCTAGTATCGTTGGGGAAAAGGTGAGAGTTCAACTCGAAGTGTACCTCGCATTCGGATAGGAAAGCGGTTAACTTGTGTCTGTCCCCTCTCCAGAGATCTGGGTTAGGCAGCTTTATCCCTTTTCTCTCACTGACTACACTTGGGCTCGCCGAAGTTTGGCGTCCCAAGGCGTACCTCACTCCTTCTGAGATCCCCTCTGCAATCCCCCCAACCGTTTCTCTCTCCCTCCTCTGCTCCCGTTCTTCCCTACGCCTCCTCTCGGCCAACATCCCTCTGTTCATGTCCGCCATTAACTTCATCATGGTCAACATCATTGACTGTGTCCCTTCTTCTCCAAAGTTCCCCTCGCTTCCAGTGTTTCTTCCAGGCCGCGGGGTTCGTTCAGATTCAATTGGGGATCCCACAGATGGAATGGGATCAGAGAGGGGACTAGCAGGGTGAGAGGGTACAGGTGGAACGAACTCATCTCCTTGTGTTGATTCCCCACTGCTACCCTCCCCCCCAAGATGTTGTCCCATCGCCTTACTAAGCTCCTCCAGGGCTCTCCTCTCATTCTCTTCCATTGCTTCCCTGTCCCTACTCGAACTTCGCGTAACTCGTCTCTCTGGTTCCATCTGATCTTCTTACTTCTCCGAGGTTCGCACGGGTCGTCGGTAAGAGCGATCCTTGATACTGTCACGGCCGTCGTACACTTCTCTCTATGGACCAACGGTCGACGAACCTCGGCTAACTTGTCTCTTCGGTGGCGATGTCTCACCCAAACAGGAGGGCGCAGACATCGAAAGGGGTGTAACTTCGGCGAAGTTACTCTATCTGGGGGGTTTTCTCTGATGGCGATGTATCTCGATGTAGGTGTAGCTATCTCTATCAATCTTTCACTACTGACAACAATCAAGGATCGCTGAAGAACTTCAGCGATCTTCTCAGCTAATAGTATCCACCACCCCTAGACATTCATCCAACCCATCCGCGCTTCGACACACTTCGGCCAACTTCACCGAAACACCGAGCACCCGTTCTTCTAACCTCGCCTAACTTTGTCGTACCTCTCCTCCCTCTATCCCTGCCCAGTCTAACTTCGCCTAACTTCCCCGTACCTCTGCTCCCTCCATCCCTGCCCCAATCCTGACTTCGCCTAACCTCGCCATAGTCGGTCTCCGATGTCCTAGGGTATGTGTAAACCGAAGAGGTTGAGAAATGATGGGGGTTTGATGGTCAAAGGAGGGTCGTTGTTGGTGGAATTTAGGGGTGTCACGACGTAGTTCGTGACATGTAATGCATACGCCTAAAGGGTGACGTGCACTAAGCCCTTGTACTAAAGGGTCCAATGCTCAGCTCATAGTATGAGCTGAGACCCTTTATAAACTGCTTGTGCTGCGACCGAGATTCGAGATTTATGACAGGAGCTCCCCCTCAAGGGCTGATGTCCCAGCAGCCAGCAATGTCTGAACCGAAAATCCTCCTACGGATTTTCCCATGACAAATTAGATCCCAGAATGTGGCACTGCCACAAGCCTCTGTGTGCCACAAAGAAGTGGGTTCGAGAATGTGCACACACAGGGAGTTGAACCCTGGTCATGGTGGAGCTGAGCATTCTGTAATGCATACGCCTAAAGGGTGACGTGCACCAAGCCCTTGTACTAAAGGGTCCAATGCTCAGCTCATAGTATGAGCTGAGACCCTTTATAAACTGCTTGTGCTGCGACCGAGATTCGAGATTTATGACAAACAGCCAATGACTAAAGTTGAGCTAGCACTAAACCATAAGACAGAAAGGTTCGGGTGAGCACCCCAGTTGTTATGATCCTGCTTGTGAGGATCACAAATAATTAAATGTAACCTACCCATAGGGCTGGATACTGAATTGGAACTCTGTGATGTGGATAATACCAGTCCGTGATGATCAAAGGTCAGTAGATGTAGGTAAAGAGTGTATCAAGGAAACCAAAGAGGGTCTGAGAGAGGACGGAGGAAAGGAAGAAAGGGGAAGAAGAAGTGAGAAGAAAGAGGATGGGAGAGAAAGACAATGGACGAAGAGATCCCCCTCAGACCCGGCTTATATGCATGAATGAGCTGACATTGGATGCAGCGTTGACGGGGCGACAACGGTGTGTTTGGGTAAGAGAGACTATGAAATAAGAGAACTATGTACTATGGAAGGATAGCTACGCTTCTGTTGAAGCATGAGGACATGATATGAGAGAGCGGTACTATCAGATGATCGATAGTAGAGTCTCTTCTATGTAGGGGATGGTCCGATCCACTACACAAGGTTTGTGGACCATCAGACAGAAGAAGTGTGTAAGGCTTAGTCATGTGTAGAGTTTTATGTCCGCCAAATAGCTTCCCTCATTTCATCCAATGACATGACTGTCCGAAAACGTGGTGGAGAGGTTGTGTCCCCAATACTGTTATGTTTTGACCTTACCTCTGGAAGGTAAGCTGTGATTTCAAGTTGGCTTGCCAGGGCCTCAAAGGCATCACGGTCATACCCTTCTGGGAGGTCACTTTCTGGACGCATGACAGACAATGTTTGTTTAGATGCTGGATCAAGGTCCTTTGTCAGGTCCCACACAAATCTAATTGCACTGTCAACAGGTGCTGGTTTGCCAAAAGTACTCTGATTTGTCTTTGTGGTCACAGCTGGGACACAGCCCATACTGTCTATAAGTGTGAGAACACCAGAATCTGTAAGTTTTGCCCAAAGGCTTGAACACAATACTTCCCTCCATCTGTCAAACAAGGGATCAGAGATATGTGTCAGGCAAAAGAAAACAGCCCCACATTTAACATATAGACTTGCTAGATTAAAAGTCAATTTCTCACAAGGTTCAATTGTGTAAGGTGCACCAAAAAACTGTTCACCCCGCCTGGCAATATCTATGAGTGAACGTAATGTGGCCACAGGTCTATTGTAATCAAGATACAGGGTCATTTGCTTTTTTGGCAGGGTCTGGGAGGTTGTGGGCAAACTGACAGAGGGGGTGCTGCTGTTGACAGAAGAAGATTCAACTGCTTTTTCTTCTATTGCCTTAGCCAGGAATGCCATGTCAGCATCATTCTTACTTTGAGCATTGCTTTGCCTTGCTTGACTTTCAGCTCTTGCAGTGAGTTCCCTCTGTTTCTTAGCTGCCTTCTTCTTCTCCCTGGCATGTACTTCTTCTGGGGTCGGTGTTTTGTCCGAGCCCCTGTCGGAATTAAGCAGGACCACCCCTTTCTTGGTTGATCCATTTTGGTGCTTAAATTTTGTCTTCCTTGGTCTTTGTGTTGTAGTTGGTGAGGTTGAGCGCAAGCTAGCAGCAGGTGTGCTATGCCCAGTCCCAGATGCTGATGTTTTATCGTGGCTCTCTGATGAAGATGGTTCTCTGATCATGGGCTCAGGCATTGAGGCAATGTTACTGTCATTACTGTCAGGATGGGCAATGGAGGAGGCCTTCATGTTAAGTACATTGGCCTCAGGCAGATATGGATCAACACGTGGGGGTTCAGTGGAGGAGTCAGGACTAGAGGGATTCACCATTGGTGAAAGGGGGCCTGCTGGAGAGCCCAGTGGGTGCTTGGAGTGAGGCCTGACAGGTTGATTTGTAACATCTGTGGAGCTGTCTGGTGAGGTAGCACCTTCTGAAGATTGGGCTGCACCCCACCCAGTAAACAGAGCGGTCACTTCAGCACTGGTCCGCTGAGCCCATTGATCTGTTCTCTCCTGTATCCACGCTTTTATTCCATTGTTTGGTGTATCCGGAGGTGCAAGCAGTTCTTCCAAGTCAAGATGTGGCCCCCACCTGGTTGACCAATCGGCATTCGACATCTTTCTTGTCTTGACAGGAAATTGGCTTGAGCTTGTGCGAGGGTCTTGTTGATCAGAGGGACCGTGTGGATTGAGTAAGATGAGTTTTGAGGGTTGGACGGGTTCTCAGCTCACTTAAAGTAGTCGCTCCATCTACTGGGTCTCGCCACCGATTCCGTCATGGCGTGTGAATGATACTAAACGTCATATTGAGGCTGTACATTCTCCCTTCTTCCCGGACCGGACTGGTAGTTTTACGTGGGAGATTAAGATGTTCTGGTCCGGCCGAATCATGGTTTGTCTCCTCTTTCCCTCTTTCTCACTTTCCTCTGGGTGACGTATATATCTCCTCCCTTCATCTCGTAGGTCTCGCGTCTCTAGATGGTGTCTTCTATCTCGTCCGGGGGTAGAACGCTCACTCCTCTAGCTTCGCCTCTTTGCCTTCGCCTTCGCTCTCCCTCTCCCCTTTCCCTTTCCCTTCCCCTACCTCCCCTCCCTTCCGTCTACCTCGTTCGCCTTATACGTTGTTTCGATCTCGGCCGAATCAAACGTCTTTCTCATGATCCCTCTACCTCGTTCCCTCGGCCTGACCCACCCCTCCCCGACCTATCCTGCATAGCCCCGACCTCGCCGGGATAAATCCTCTGTTACTCTCCCACTCCTCCCATGGCATCGTCCTCCTCCATTTTCGAACCGAGCCCACTTGTCTCATACTCTTTCCCTCCTATGACCCCTCCTCGTAGGTCATCCACATTTGCTGACCCACACTCGCCTTGAGCAATGTGATGTTAGTTGCCCATCCTAACTCCTCCATTTATATTCCTTCGTCACCTGCAGTGAACTCAGGTGTAACACGGTTATACTCAAAACTCTTCGCGAGAAGATGAAGACCATAATAGTAGGCATTTGCTTCTTCCGACTTTGCATCTCTGACCAGACGTTGCGCGGCACTGCTAAACTCTTTAGCGACTGACGGGGAGACCAAGCTGGGGTCCTGAAGGAAAGACCAAAATCGTTCGTCTAGTAGAACGGGATCGCAGCGTTCTTGTATAGTCATTCTACTTGTGTCAAGAGTTGTGGAACCTTCGGCGAGTGTCTGAAAATCGCCCTCTTTTTCCTTTCCCCCTTGTTGATGATCATCTTCTTTACTCCCTTCCTCGGAATGGATGGAGTTTTCTTTGACATCGGCACGGTGGTCGTCATCGTAATCACCGTGATAGCTGCGATCGCAGTCACTGGCAAAGTCCTCTTCGTTGTCCTTGATAACTTCTAATCATTAGCAACCTCCTTCGAACATGACAATGACGTTGGGGTACTGACTTTTCATCATCTCCACCAAACGTTCATCGACCAAGAAACCATCTGAACCAAATGGTACCATGGTTATCTCTACTGATCCGGGGCTCGTGCAGTTTACACCAGAGGGGTCCCCTTCGACCGCAATCTCTTCTTGGCTGGCACCAGTGTGGTGGGGAGTCGTGCTTGGACGGAGCGAGGAAGTCGGGTAGGACGCCGCGGGTTCAGAGAGTTTCTTGGTCAACAATTGAGAAGAGGTAAGTTCTTTATCGCGGTATAGACTGAGAGCCTTAAACCATCTTGATGTGGACTGCTTGTCGGTCATCTTATGGACAGGTCAATAACGTTTATATATGTCAGTAAGAAATGTCGTGGTCAAGGCTGTATAAAAAAAGAAGCTATCAGTGATGTGTTGTAAGAGACGGTCAACCCGTTATTTGTATCTTCCTCAAGACATGGGAGTTCAGTCAGCTTCGCTCAATCACACAAAAGGAATCCCACTCGCAAGTGTGACACATCGAAGAAGCTCAAAGGACTCTCACTTTACCCCGTGTCCCATCTCATTTCGCAAGATTGTTAGAACATTCGTATGCCGACATGAATGGTGCGTGCGACTGTCATAAAACATGTCATACCTGCTCCATGTCTGTTTCATGATTCGCTTTCTACATGGTGGTCTCGTTTGCGTTTCGAAGCCTCCTTCATCTCCCTCTTCTTCTGACTTTTCTCCTTGCCCACGTCCCGCCCGCCTCCCCCGACAGACTTTCGCTTTACTGGCACTTTGGCGAGATGACGTTTTTGATTCTTTGACGGAGCAGGGAGATCGAGCATGTATTGGGGTACTGGACAGCCGGAGGAACGAAGGACGTTGGCAATGCTGCCGGTCAGCTGGTAGTTCCGAACCATGCTACAAGCGGATGGAGAATGGGAAGGACAACAGTGGGGGACAGGATACGAGGATGCAAGTTGATCGTGGGGGAAGCGCTTACGTTCGGAGATACGGCCCATCTTCGTGGCTGAAAAATGTGATGGCTTTTCCTGGCCTACCAGCGCGACCGGTACGACCTACACGATGGATGTAGCTTTGCACCGTTTGCGGAAAATCTGCTTGTCAGTTGCGCTGTTCACTGCAGTTGGCAAGAGATGAAAAGAGGATGCAAACTGGGCGGAATGCAGTCGGAGGCTTTCTATGATGCTGTACGGAGCCGAATTAGCATTGTCGAGAGACGAAGGAAACGTGAGCGGCGATGCGAAGGATGGTCAATGTCGCGAGGAAGGGACAAGTCAAGGTATGATCGGGAGAGAATAGATTGTGGGAAGCAAGAGGATTGAACCTGCCGTAATTTATCACCACCTTGACTCCTCTGAAATCCATGCCTCGTGCGAGTACCTCGGTGACCACCAGAATCCATACATCTCCTTTCCTAAATCTTACCACAGCTTCCTCCCTTTTGGTCCTGCTCCGACCTCCATGTACCATATCCACCTTGACACCTTCCAGAGCGAGGGTTTTGCATAGTTCTTCTGCGCGCTCGATGGATTGAACGAAGATCAGGGAAGGGTAAGGGAGGTCGCCGGATGAAATGAGTTGACGGAGGGTCATGAGTTTTCCAGATTCCGTTGCTGTAAATACTAGAGATTGGTCGACGGTCGTGACGGCGGAGTCTCTATCTATATCAGCTTCTAGTGACACCAAGCTTGAGGACAGATCAAAGACCAGTAGGTCGGAAGGAGATGACTGCCCACTTTATGCCTACCACAATTCTCACTCCACCTTCTCTGAGCCAGGTTCGAGCCAAAGCCTCCGCCCCAGCTGGTATAGTAGCGCTCAAGAGACATTTCTGCACTTTCGGATGAGTACAAGCCTCGACGATGGGTTCGACTTGGGGTAAGAAATCTGGTGACAACAGTCGGTCCGCTTCGTCCAGGATGATATGACTTGTTCTGAACGTCAGTCAGCATTCCTTCAACACTCCTGCAAAGGGAGACTCACTCTGCAAGAGAGACACGTTGCTCGTTGATGAGGTGATGGAGACGTTCCGGAGTAGCAACCAAAATGTCTATCCCTAGTCCGGCCCTTCTCGTCTTCTTAGGTTGGTCGAGATCGGCGCTGGTGTATGATTCATCCTCATCCACCTCACCATCTTCGCCATGTTCTTCTCCTTCGAGGTCTGAACTGTGATCGTTACCACCATCGTCATCATCTGACTCGGTCCCGCTTGTCACATCTGCTACCCCGGGGGAGCTCTCACATACTGCCATCTCCGTGGCCTTGGACAGTACTAAGCACCTCCACTTCCTCCCTTTACACATCACCTTCAGCACCCCATGTATCTGAACGGCCAAATCATGCGTTGGAACAAGAACAATCGCCCTCACTCCTTGTCCCTTATCCTCGGCCGTCAAAGTTCTGACAGGATCTTGTAACCTGACCAGTGTGGGTAGTAGATAAGCTAATGTCTTTCCTGATCCCGTTGGGGCTATGCAAAGAGTATCATGACCTTCCAGCAACGATCCGGCGACGGCACACTGGACGCCCCATAACGAATGAATGCCAGCGGCTTTCAGAGCAGTAAGAAGAGGTTGACCCTGTGCCGAAGTGAGCGGAGAAGGTGGGTGATTGAAAAGAGACGGCATGTTGGTGTGTAAAGATTTTGGGAGTGGGTCAGAGCCGGTGATGGTGATCTTCTGTTTGGGTGGTCGGGGCAGTTCGTCCTCGCTAGATGACGATGCGGGTGGACGGTTGGAAGGATGAGTGTGATCGTGAAAGACGTCGAGGGAGGTGGGGAGTTGGTCAGAAGGAAGAGCTTGTGTACGTTGACGTTTTGAGGATTTGGAAGAGGGCTGCTGGTCAGCCGAGAAAGATAGCGAGGTTGAGTCGGTCAAGGCAAGACAGGAGGAAGGAAAGCGGGGTACAAAGTAAGTAGCGAGGGAGAGGTCACTGACGGTGAAAAGACGTATATCATCATTGAAACGTCTCTTGTCAAACCTGGCCCCTCCAGCGGTGAGCAGGTTGAATGCTGAAGATGCCATGACGGGGTGAGCTGCGTATGTATGTTACATATGCAGAGTGAAATAGAGTACAGTACAGTGGGGTTGGTCAATTTTTGGCCAAGAATAGGAATCCGGATCCGAAAACCGGCAGAGTGTGTTGTGAACCGACCGTGGGAAAGTGGTCGCTCACCACCCAACCCACCCTGCTCACCATCGTAAAGCACTTACTCTACACGTACATACAGTCCATCACAATCCTTCATCACAACCATGTCACTACGTTCAACAAGGTCAGCTCTCAATTCTAGGGTCACCTTATACACCACAGACCCACCTCGTTCACCCTCCAACACCACTCTCAAGCGTGAACCCGTTTCACCTCTTCCATCCCCCGGTCCGACCCTCTCAACACGGAGCAGATCGCTCACCCCCTTATCACCTTCCCCGCCTCTTGTCAAGATCGAATCCCATGTGGCTACTCCTGTGCGCAAGAGGAGAAAGGTAGAAGGTGCTTCTCCGATTACACCTGTACGAACAGCCAGACCTTCCCGAACCCCAGTCAAGCAAGAAGCGGTCGAGGGGACAAGTTCGAAGACGCCCAAGTCTGTCAAGAAGTCTCTACCATTGATGGCATTGGAGAAACCTCATCCAGCCCCGCCGAAATGGAAAGAACAGTATGATTTGATCAAAAGGATGAGGGAGGGTATCGTAGCTCCAGTGGACGAGATGTGAGTTTACTCTGCTTCTTCCCTTTGCCATGTGCTTTGATGTCCTCTTGGCTGACTAACAGGCCATGCGAAAGAACATCTATTAACGGTGCAGCTGATCCTAAAGTAGGTCCTCGTCTCACTACATTGACCCCACAGCCGGCAGTTATCATAACCCTCAGCTTACCCCCAGACACTCCGTTTCCACATCCTCATCTCCCTCATGCTATCCTCACAGACAAAAGATCCCGTCACCGCCCAAGCAGTGTCAAACCTTCACTCTACCCTTCCTGGCGGACTCACTCCCGCTGCCCTCGACAGTGCATCCCCAGATACGGTATCCCAGTGTATCAACAAAGTGGGTTTTTGGCGTCGAAAAACAGAGTATATTCAAGCCGCAGCCAAGAGGTTGATGGAGTTCCCTGGGGATGAAAAAGGGGATGTGCCAAAGACGTTGGAAGGGTTGTGCGAGTTGAAAGGTGTCGGACCGAAGATGGCTTTTTTGTGTTTGCAGGCTGCGTGGGACATGTGAGCAGAGAGTCGTGCTTTATCTTCTCCCCCTGTCCCCTCCCCTCTTCCTTCTCCTTTGCTTCTTCCTACCTCTCTACTTGTCATCAGAATCATCACAGAGAACGTTAACCGGGAGAGAAGAAGGGGAGTTAACTTTCAGAAACGCTGGAATAGGCGTCGACGTCCACGTACACAGAATCACAAACCGTCTTCGATGGCATAAACCTCAAACCACCACACCCGAGCAAACGAGGTTGAACCTTCAATCATGGCTACCCATGGAATATCATCGTCCAATCAATCCGATGCTTGTCGGTTTTGGTCAAGTGAGTTATACTTCTCTCCCCGACTAGCTGGGCGGAACGAAATGCTGGTCATATTCTGACATCTAGATCATTTGTCTGCCCGTTGGACCCCGATGCGACATCTGTCTTCTCGCTAAAGAGAAACTCTGTCCCTCTCGAGTCGCCAACGTCAACTCGGTCGGTCGGAAGCCAGTTGAATATACATTTGGCGAGAGCGCAAAGGTGGAGGTCAAGTACGACGCCGAAACCAGTATCAAACCCGAGGATCTGGAGAATGAGAATGAGGAAATGGCGAAGATGGATCCGGACCTCCTCGAGGGGTTGGAAGTGAAGGAAGAGCAATATGCTCCGAGTGTTTCTTCTTTCCTCGATGAAACAGGCAGTGTGACAAGGGAAAATGCCATTGCTGATGATAAGATGGATATCAAGCAGGAGAGGCTGGAGGACTCGCCGGCTGTAGAGACGACACAGGGGAAGGAAGTGGAGAGGGTGTTGGATATTGTAGATGTGGTTGATGGGACAGTACCCATCTAGCTCTCACATCAGTCCACAAGTTACATGGCTTCTTGCCCAGAGAAGAAAGTCACAGGGCATGCATCTTTTTCTCACGTTGAACGCTCGATAGGTCTATATGCTGGAATGAACTGAGGTGTACCCGAGCAATACTACTGCTTCGCGTCATGGGTGTCAAGACGTCGGTTTGTCGTATGTCAAAGTGACGAGCTGTTTGCAGCCCTCCGGATTAGCTCTCATCATTGTGGATGATAGAACACGGAGAAGAACCTCCCTACGGAGCGTCAAAAGCCGATGGGTTGGAGGGATACATGACATGAGGCAATACGAGAGTAAAGATGATGGGACGCCGAATGGAAAGTCTAAGACTTACCACCTCCGGATCTGCCGTATAAGGTCCATGTATCATCCCAGGCGGTCGACAACAATACTCTCCAGGTGAAATCCATCGTTCTAGAGTCCTATCGTATAGACGTCCTTCGAGAATATAGACTTCTTCCCTGTATGTCAGTCTCACATTATATAAAGCCCATGCATATCAATTCACTCTAATTACTATAACGTGACAATTGACTTTGAGATAGAGCAAATCCACCGAGAGTTTGGATAGATATGACCATGGCTCATTCAGATATCGTTGGGTGAAAATGGCACTCACCAGTAGACATGTGTTCTAGGTTCATCACTCTGAGTATAACCAGGACCGAAGAACAGTATCTTCCTCTCAGTGGGGATAAAGGCTTGGATGACAGATCTCGAAGAGAGAGAACTTACCTTTACACAGTTCCCAGTTTCGAGACTATAGTATCAGTCTCCCAGCATATGATGCGCAGCTCTGCAGGCCCGTTTTGGCCATATGTCGGTTGTTTTGAAGTGACAGGTTCGATGGACGGCACTGAGTGTAGTACGAAGTCGTAGAGGACCAAGGAAGACTAAGGAGGAAGAAGGAGAGACGAAAGTGGAATGAATGACATACTCATGTACCAATACCCTTCCATCAGCAATGATTGCAATCTACTGACCGGCTGAAAGTACAAAAGAACTCACCTCTCAGTTTCATCTGGCCCTACAGACTTTTCCTCGATTCTGACAGTATCAAAGAATTCCAATTGCGGTTTGACCATCTCGTTACTTAGTACTTGCCCGGGTGGGTCCAGTTTTCACTTGTTTCCAGTAACACACCAGAGGTGTGAGTAGACAAAGCAAGTGAAAGACAAGTCAACTAAAGGTCAGTAAGGTGATATGGAGAGGTGGAAGAGTCAAAGTAAGAATCAGAATCGAGGGATAGGCAGCAGTCATTGTGGTGATAGGGGTCGGTGAGATATAGGAGCTTACGGCCGTGCTGGCCTCTTTCACTTTATCTTCTCAACGACATTATTCACCGTGTTACCTACAGTCCGCGTCCTCTAACCCGATGAGCTCGGTGTGAGCTTTGAGCTATCGCCTTGTGGGACCTAACAGAGGGAAGCTTAAGTGAACCCTCCACTTAATTTTGGGTCACGTGAGACCGTTTGACGCGCCTGTCCTGTCCCAAAAGCCCTTGTGCACGCCTATTCTTGGGAGCCTATTGCACCTCCCTTGGCTTCGCGGGCCTATCTTTCTTCCTCCCCTACCAAGAATTGTCCTCTAACCCAATAATCTCAGTCTTGACACTATCGGGTACCTGGTACCGGGGTCGCATGAAATCTCCTGCAAACCTACTCCGTATCACTGAAAATCTATCGGGTTCGAGGACGTGGACTGTTGTAGTGAACCTGGCTGTCCCCTACATGAGGAGTAGTCCATAGTCCCCTTCCTCTCCCTTCTCCTTATCACTCATCTCATACTTATTGTAATCCTCCCTAGCAAGAACCCTATTCCTCCTATTCTCTTTTCGTAGACAAGTTGTCCCTCTCCTTAGAGGACTTCTAATCCGTAATAATCCCCGTACCGTAAAATATGGCGTAGCTGTTCCGTACTACGGAACCCCAATCATGTATATAAGCTGGGTCTGAGGGGGATCTCTTCCTCCATTGTCTTTCTTCTCACTTCTTCTTCTCCCTCCTTCTTCTCCTCCTTTTTTCCCCATCCTCTCTCAGACCCTCTTTAGTTTCCTTGATACACTCTTTACTGACCATTACTGACCTTTGATCCATTGTTGACTAGTATTATCCACATCACAGAGTTCCGACAGTATCCAGCCCTACGGGTAGGTTACATTTATTTATTTGTGGTGATCCTCACAAGCAGGATCATTACAACTGTACATGGGAAGATAGCTGACAAAGAGGACAGGCGTACTTTGACATAAGCCTCAAAAGGAGGAGACCAAAGTGGTCTGAGGGTCTGACAGCCGTGGCGGGATCAGATCACCTTGGTGTCATTCTTGAGGTCACTGTCACAATGGTCAATTCTTCTCCTCTACTGACCAACGGTCGACAAACCTCGGCTAACTATGTCGTACTAGGGTGTTGATGTCTCACTGAGACAGGGTACTCTTTGAGGAACCATGGCTAGCTTCGCCATAGTAATGTGTCAAGTGGAAAACAATATGGTGCTTGTCATAACCCTTGAATCTCTGTAAATCCCGCATGTATATCATCCACTCAAGTCCAGTCAACTTTACTCAACTCGTCTCAACTCCTTCCATTGTACAACGGATCACTATTCAACCTTAGTCACCTGTCACGCCTGCGGGTAGACTGTGTGTCAAGGATACTGCCCACCCTGGGACAGAGGACAAAGGGCAAGGGGACAAGGACTAGGATTTACAAGGAATATACTTATGATAACAGGACTGAGTCCAACAAGGAATGGGACTGTGACCCAAGGAATGTCTCTGGCTTGTCTAACTAGACTCAGAAGGACTTGGACTGTGATTGTAACTGGACTGGACTGGACTGGACTCAAAGAAAGGGTGGCAATGAAAATGACTTTTGATCAAAAACTAAAGAAGACTACAAAGTACTCAGTAGGGTTTATTGTCACGAACTACATCGTAACATCCCTGACAACCACCATCACCGACCCTCCTTCCACCATCACCAACCTCCACTCGAACCACTGAGACCAACTACGACGAAGTTACGAGAACCAAAGGGGGGATTTGTCACGATAACCCCGCCTAGCGGAGAACTACGGCGAAGTTAGTGGAAGGCAGCCGAGGGAGGGCAGGACAAGGGAAGTTAGGCGAAGTTAGTCGAAGTGAACAGTAGGATATCGGGGATATGGCGAGGAACGGCGAGGTACGGCGAAGTTGAACGAAGGGGACTGAGCGTGAGGCAGTGCAGGAGTTGAGAGACGTTCTATGAGAGGAGAGGAGTAGTATAGATAGTTTACAGATCGCTGAACTTCTTCAGCGATCCTTGATTGTTGTCAATAGCGAGAGATATATTCAGTAGCTACAACCTTCGAGTTAAGGAGAGCTACCACCGAGCAGTTCAACGTACTACGGCGAAGTTAGCCGCAGTTCATCGACGATCATCTTATCAGTTTACCACCCGACGAATCACTACGGCGAAGTTAGCCGTAGTTCCTCGACGAGTACCCTGTCTTAGTGAGACAACGACGCCCCACTACGACGTAGTTAGCCGAGGTTTGTCGACCGTCGGTCAGTAGAGAAGAAGAAACGATGTTTGTGACATTTATATAGACAAATCAGGCTTTCTACCAGGTTGAACCGTCCTGCGTAGGAAATCACCGCAATCCTCGGCGTACCTATCATTTTCTAACTAGCAAAGACAGACTGCACACTATTCTCGGAGTGCTGCATGTAATACGCTGTGGACCGCACGAGAAAGCACGCATCACATTGTGAACCATACGCTCGCCTTAAATCCACCTGTACTGCAGTCTTGGGTCTCATGCCATACCAGGCATCATAACTGAGAATGACATAACTAACTAAAGGTTCAGGTCTCTTGCCTCAAAGGCATCAGAGCAGAACTAAAACATGAGGAAACTGATACTTGTTGTAGTGGATCAGGCCTCCCCTACATAAGAGAGTATAATAGCTTTCCTTCCATACCTCTTCCTTCTTCCTTGATCCATTCCCCCAACTCATATTGTCTTATATCATCTTCTGCTGTCTCCTCCCTCCTCTCCTCTTATCCTTTCATCCTGTCCTTTACCGTTTCTCACTCATGATACACACATATGTTTTGTAGACCACATTATGTGCTTCACTATTTCCTTCGTTCTCCTTCATACTTGGACCACGTATTCGTGTGTCATGAATCACAAGTATCAGTTACCGCATGTTTTAGTTCTGCTCTGATGCCTTTGAGGCAAGAGATCTGAACCTTTAGTTAGTTATGTTATCCTCAGTTAGTATGCCTGGTATGGCATTAGACCCAAGACTTTAGTTTAGTTAGATTTGAGGCGAACGTATGGTTTACGTCGTCATGCGTACTTCTGCGTGCGGTCAACAGCGTATTATACGCAGCACGGCGAGAACAGAGCGCAGTTTGTTATTGTTAGTTAGAAAACAACAGGTACACCGAGGATTACGGTGTTTTCCTACGCAGGACGGTTCAGCTTGGTAGAAAGCCTGATTTGTCTATATAAACCCTACTTAGTACTTTGTAGTCTTCTTTAGTTCTTGATCAAAAGTCATTTCCATTGCCACCCTTTTGGAGTCCAGTCCAGTCCAGTCCAGTTCCCTCTAGTCTTGTCAGACAAGCCAGAGACATTCCTTGGGTCACAGTCCCATTCCTTGTTGGACTCAGTCTTGTTATCTTAAGTATATTCCTTGTCACTCCTAGCCCTTGTCCCTCCTAGTCCTTGTCCCTCCTAGTCCTTGTCCCCTTGTCCTTTGTCCTCTGTCCCAGGGTGGGCAGTATCCTTGACATCGTGGATACATTCTCCGCTTTCATACATAGTTTTTCCGTTCTCATACATAGTTTTTCCGTTCTCATATGTAGTTTTTCCTCCTTCTCTTACATAGTTTCTCCTTTACTCGAATTGAGGACGATTCGGCCTCGTATCGAGTTTGAGACACACTGATATGCATATAAGCAGGGCCTGAGAGAGAGATTCCCCATCCTCTTCTTCATTCTCACTTCTTCTTCTTCTTCTTCCTCCTTCTCACCTTTTCCTCCATCCTCTCTCAGACCCTCTTTGGTTTCCTTGACACACTCTTTCCTTACACCTACTGACCTTTGATCATTGCTGACTAGTATTACCCACATCACAGAGTTCTGGTTCAGTATCCAGCCCTACGGGTAGGTTACACTTATTTATTTGTGGTGATCCTCACAAGCAGGACCATTACAATTGGGGCGCTCACCCGGATATTTCTGTCTTGTGGTTTAGTGCTAGCTCAACCTTGATCATTGGTTTATTGGATTGAGACTTGATCAACAGTTACACCAACAATTAACAACAACCTTTCAACATAACGACTTAACGACTACTATCTGGCCAGATATAACAACCCAAAAATCCAAATCAGGTAATAATAATAATAATAACAATACGAGAAAAAAAAAAAAAACAGCTGAGTTTATTTTCTTTTCTTTTCTCTAATAAAAATACAGTACAGGTTCATCACCTGTAAAGCTAACTCCTAGACTTTAACTACTACTCTGACTGCCTCACTCCTTGACTACTACTCTGACTCCTCCTCTAGGTTGGCCAACCGCTCGCCCATATCAGTTCCGTGCAACTAGGTGAGTTCTCACCTCAGACTCCATTGGGATATCTGGGAAGAGCTTCTGTAGAAGCTGGACTATAGGTCCTTCTGTGCCCCTGTGCCCCTCTCCTCCTCCTCCTATTAGTACTCCTACTAGTACTACTACTGCCTCCAGCTCTCTACTACTGACACTTCTAGCTTTCAAGACTTCAACACTACTTTGATTCTACCTAAATTCTTTCTCAGGAGAACTTCAAGAGATCTCAACAGTCCCTCAACCACTAATTCAAAACTGTCTCAAGGCTCCTTACAACTTGCAACTCACGACTCAGAGAAACCTAACTAACCTCCAAAAACATCATTATGACTTCTATCCGGCCAACAACCCGACTCGCTTCTCACCTTGGAAATCCTCCTGCCATTCTCTTCAATATAGGCACAACTTCACCTCTTACTCCGACACCATCTCGACATCGATCTTCATCTGCTCCACCTGCTGCAGATACCTCGCCATCACAAACTCCACCACTACCTCAAGAGGATCCTCCTGCCCCAACTGATGAAGATCAGATCAGACAACAGGAAAGTATAGCTACACTGACCCAACAGGTACTTCAACTCCAACAACAACTTCAAGACACCAACATCCAACTGCAGGAAGCTCGACACTCCATGCGTACCAAGGAACAAGAGCTTGAAGCACATCTTCAAGATGTGCTTGCCACCACTCAGCAAGATCAGGAGGCTGCACAACAAGAAGTAACCGAACTCCGTGCTGCTCTTAAGCGCCGCAGTGCTTCTGCTCCTTTTGGAACTGATGACCATAATTCCTCTCTTAAACTCAAGGCCTCAGACTTACCAAAGTTTGGTGGTAGAGATAATGAGGATGTGGATCAATGGATTGAAAAGGTATCTGCAATCTTTGAGTACTCAGGTGTTCAGGATAAGGTCCTACTTCAACAACTTCCATTGATCCTGGTTGGCAAAGCTTCAACTTGGTTCACACAGCGTGGTTCAGTCTGCCGTGCTGCTTTGAATACTTGGGATGCTTGGAAAACTTCTCTTCGTAATGCTTTCTATCTTCCCAATCATAAGCTGACCCTTCACAGACAATGTCTTTATCGCACGCTCCATGCTGCAAGGAAGTTGTCCAATTCCCCTTGTTCTCCACTGAAAGTAGGTGGGTCCGCACACCTGGTTCTTCCTATTTGTTTGTTGTTGGTAAGTTTTGGCTCCAAACACGGCTTGTTTTCTTCGATTTCGATCGAACTTGCCCCTTTTGAGGTGAGAAGCTGTTGGTTCTGTCGGTCAGCCTTGTTTGTAGCCAGTTCTTCCCTTAATGCATTTTGTTCCTTTTGTTGCATCGTCATAATGGCTGATAATTGTGACAACTGCTGCAATAATTCATTCAGCGGATCTGGGGTAGTGGTGGTAGAAGTGAGATCATGTGAAATAGTACTTCTCGAGGAACTTGTTGTCACGAGACATACTGACCAGCATATGCACGATATAACAGTGCCCAACGGAACAGTGATCTTAACCACTGCGACGAAAAGGCCTATTAATCGGCGGTTAACACTACCGCCGATCGCTGGTTAAATACCCTTCCCCGACTTTCGCTCGACTTGTCACACACTTTGTGACACTTGTTGGCATTTCTACCTCTGTGTCACAAACGTCGTTTCTTCTTCTCTACTGACCGACGGTCGACAAACCTCGGCTAACTACGTCGTAGTGGGGCGTCGTTGTCTCACTAAGACAGGGTACTCGTCGAGGAACTACGGCTAACTTCGCCGTAGTGATTCGTCGAGTGGTAAACTGATAAGATGATCGTCGATGAACTGCGACTAACTTCGCCGTAGTACGTTGAACTGCTCGGTGGTAGCTCTCCTTAACTCGAAGGTTGTAGCTACTGAATATATCTCTTGCTACTGACAACAATCAAGGATCGCTGAAGAAGTTCAGCGATCTGTAAACTATCTATACTACTCCTCTCCTCTCATAGAACGTCTCTCAACTCCTGCACTGCCTCACGCTCAGTCCCCTTGGTTCAACTTCGCCGTACTTCACCGTTCCTCGCCATATCCCCGATATCCTACTGTTCACTTCGACTAACTTCGCCTAACTTCCCTTGTCCTGCCCTCCCTCGGCTGCCTTCCACTAACTTCGCCGTAGTTCTCCGCTAGGCGGGGTTATCGTGACAAATCCCCCTTTTGGTTCTCGTAACTTCGTCGTAGTTGGTCTCAGGGGTTCGAGTGGAGGTTGGTGATGGTGAAAGGAGGGTCGGTGATGGTGGTTGTCAGGGATGTTACGATGTAGTTCGTGACACTCGGGGACTAGCCCTTGTTCCAACTCCTCTTTTTCCGGTATCATTTTCCGCGCTTTTCCTCTGGTAAGCATGCAATACTCTCCACTTCAACCCAAGGCGCGTAAGGCTGATTCTTCAACTTGTAACCTTACTGGAAACACGACGACTAGGTCGCAGGTCGGGTCGAACTCGATGGATGTCTCGTAGAAGTCTAGGGTCTCTGGTGCTAATGGATTGTGTCTCCTCTGCAATCGATGTAGCCAAAGAATGATATTGAAGAATCAGCAAAGTTGGTACTTTGCTGATGGCACTATATACTATCTACAGGAGTCCGTGTCCTCCTCTCAGTCCTACTGCAAGCGTCTATGTACATTCTCGGACAGGTGAAAAACCGCTTTTGAGCAAACCCAGTGGGGAAATCTCGAAAAGGGAAAACCCGTCCCTACCTACTGCAGCACTGCCTCCAACTCTTCCCGTTCTCTTTCCTAATCTGTTGAACTCGATGGAGTTCTCTCGATTCGTTGTTACTCCTTATCAATACCCTTCCCTAACTTTTGCTCAACTTGTCACATCCTTGGTGACAGTATTCACAGAATTCAAGGGTTATGATCACTCCACTGGTTGAGTAACTGATCCTCCCTCATAACTGCAGATTTGTAGCATGCTGCAGTATTTGCCCTGAAGATCAGTCCAGGAACCATTTTAAGTTCAGACATGGATGCAGTGGTATGTGGTAAAGTATAGGCAGTCAAGCAGAAAGTTGGACCAAGAAGCATGGCAAGTACACACAGAGCTGGGGTACAGACTTGGTGTACTGACCTTTAGTGGGTTATGTGGACCATGCAATTTCCCCGTTAAACGACTACAATAATCATATTTGCGAATGAGACTTTCTTGTGGAGGATCCTCCGTCAATTCAGTCACCAGTGCTTTGAGCCCGTCCGGAGGGAGTTTCCAGAGGTTCAGATAGTCACAGCGAGTATCCCTTTCAGGACCATGGAGACATCCAGCTACATTCAAGACCTCTTCACTGGTGGTTAACTTTTTTCATGTCGCAATTGCCGATACTCAGTTGGCAGGTCCCAGATTGTCCATGCTCATGTGCGACAGAAAACTATTCATCTGAAGGGAACTTAGGCCTGTGAATTGCCTTATGTGTGGTAGCAATTTGAGCACTTCACTGCCCACTCTAGAGGGCAACCCATTCACCCAGCTGACTGATCATGACTGAATGAAAGTTGAAGTATTGGCAGCTGTGAGGGGGAAAGACTTACCGGAATTCATGATGTTGTTGTTTTTCCTGAGTAAATCCTTCTTCAAATTGCAGTAACTGATTGTCAGGGTCACTTTCCACCTCTGCAAACAGGCTTACTCTAACCATAACACCGGTGTTGAGTGTCAGAGATCTGTATCATCAGTTCTCCCTAATGTTACACGTAACATAGTCCATCACAACTAAGTATATGTCCTCAAAAAACACAACACTACCCACATTAAGCTTGCTGAGGGCTTGCCCTGATGGGATCTAACTTAGGTGAGCAGCAAAGGGTAAGACAAGGTGTGGGAGTGTGAGAATAGGCAAGAAGTTCAAGCTCACATCATTGACAGCAACAACCTGTTGTCAGTGCCTAGCTATGAACAGAAAAGGAATATGTCCCACAATTCTGAGCAATGTTTCATTTTTGATTCTGCACCCTCATTAGCTGAAACAGCCTCAACATTAAGGTGCCGCCAAGGTGCCTGCTCAGAGACCACAGAGCTTGGCAGGGTCACAGCATCTGAGGGAGCCATGAATTGACCAAGCCATATTGAGCAAGTCTGGAATGTGAGCCCAATCCCACTGAAATGAGTTTTTCAAACCACACCAAGAGTATCACTGTAGAAATGAACAACAGCAATGACTTGATGCTTGGGTGGACACAGGTGTTCAGTGTGATACTTGACACAGAGGAGATAAGACAATCTGGATAAAGGACCATACACAGTAGATGGTCCTTCAGTCTGTCCATTGTATGACTAAACAGAATGGGCCGATGGGATACGGAAGACAGAGGTCTTGGGAGACAGGAGAGAGGCACTGTCACAGTCAAGCAAGTTGATGAAATAGTGAATGACCAAGGGTATAATACATAGGTAAGGTGGAGAGGAAAAGTCAAACATCACCTGTGTACTTGTGTTCAGATCTGAGGTACTTGTACCTGCAGGTACAACCTCAAAGAAGCCTTCAGTGATTTCTGCTTCTTCACGATACAGTGTGCCATCAAGAACATAGAGCATTTGACTGCATGTCAGTTATATCCTCCTCTTGGGCGGATCAGCATGTAAGCGATGGGAATGAGCCAAGAAGTTGACACATGTGTCAGCCACTTGCGGTGCTCTGTTGCAACCACTCCACCATGATATGAAGGGTGGAAAGACTGTGGATAGAATTGGGGCACAGGAAAAGCATGGTGTGTTTCCAAGCTGCGAACCCAAACTCACACCTTTTCAGTTGTGGTCAATGAGAATGTTGATTGGGGAGCTAAAGTAACCAGCTGCCCCTCAGTCACCTTTTAGTATGCAATAATGAGCAGTCTACCTGAGAAGACCATTGGTTTGCGGGACTGCATTGTCAATGAGAATTCTAAGTGACTGTTAGAGAGCATGCTTCCTTGCCTGCCGCACTGTGTGATAGACAGACATCACTGCAAACTGTGGTGGGAAGCGAAGCAGTGTGATTACGGAGCACTCACCGATTTGACAGAAGTCTATTGTTAGCATGCAATGATTAATCAAAGGTAAAGTTTACCTGTGTACCACACCATCTTTGTCTGCTATCACTCTGCCAGTCCTTGCATCAAAGAATTCTTTGTTTTCATCCGTGTAGTCTGGCACTTGGTAGGCAGGAGCATTGTTATTGTCCATTGTAGATGAATCACTTGACAGACCTCTGTGCTCAAAGTAAGTTACGTTGAGTGTTCAGTGATATGAAGGTTGTTTCTAGGTTTCAGTGGTGAGAGATGGACGGATCATACATCAACGTGGAATTGATCTTCTTGGTGGATTAGGATGGGTATTTATCTCTTCCAACCTCCCCCTTCCGTAGGTCGGAGGGATCGGTCTCGACGCCCTCGACGGAGTCGGAGGTAAACCCTGGAGATACGAAGCACCGCCCATACACGAAATCGTCATCGCATTCGGATCTCCCGCCATGGGACGACTTACAACCTTTTACTTCGACTTCGTATTCCGCCTACGTTGCCTGGGAACTCTGGAGGACCGAGGACCGAAGTGCCGTACGTCCGTACGTCCGTATGTCCGCATAACCGTTTGACCGTATCGGAGGAGGGAACCTGTAGGCCGTCGGAACCAAGAGAGGCGATGATATCTAAAAGTCTAGATCTCTAGATCTGGTGATTTCGTGTGGGAAAACCGAGTGGGGGGCGAGGTAAAGACCGAGGTCTGAGCTATCTGTATGTCCATGATCAGTGAGGTATCGTCATCTGCGGGCTACGGAGAGAGAGGGAATGGTGAGTTTATATCTTTTCTCACCATCCTGAATATCGTTCTCACGATGGATTTAGATCGAGACATAGCATTTCAAGATCCATTATTTATCACTTTTCTCTATTCAAACAACGAACGTACGTCATGGTGGATGATGACGCTCATGACCATCTCTTGTCCTGCTTTCCAATCTTTCCTTCGTCCCCCCCCCTACCCGATCCCCGAACATGCTATGCTCTGTTTTCGAACGTGTTATCCTCTACCCCCGAACATGCTATGCTCACCCCGAACGTGTTATCCTCTATCCCCGAACTTGCTATGCTATATCTCCCAACTTGCTATGCCCTATCCCCCGAAGGCGATGTCTTGAACCCGAGAATCTCACGATGGACAAGCTGACGCCCGAGGAAATATAAATTTCTTTCTAGAGGATACCATGGCGGACCGGCATTCGGACTTTGACTATCCACTCTCCGCCTAACTCCACACCTCTATCGAACCTGCGAGGATCATCCAAGACAATGACACCCACCAATGTGACAAGAAACGAGATTCGACAAACTCCAAGATCAAATGATCATCCACCCCAAATCACCACCAACAACAACAAAGATCCGCCAATAAGAGTCCACAACAAAACCCAGTCAAACATCCTAAAGCACCACCCGTACCTTCTTCCTCGTCCTTCTTTTGAGTCCCCCCGCCATCACCACCCCCTCCTCCTCCTCCCGCGGTAGTCGGCGTCTGCATCGTCGTAGCTGTAGGTGGAGGGGTGCTCTGCACAGTGGAAGAAGGAGGCGCCGAGGTCACGTTCGTCGCCGCTGTTGTTGGTGTTACCGTCGCACTGGTCGGGGCAGCGGTGGTCGGTGTAGGTGCCATAGTGGTAGATGTAGGTGCGGCACTGGTCGGTGCCGTAGTGGCAGATGTAGGTGCGGCAGATGTAGGGGCCGCACTGGTAGGTGTAGGTGCTGCAGTGGTGCTGGTATTGTCCGTAGCGTTCACAAAAGGTTTAGCCGCATCCCATGCGGCTTGGTCTTCGGCGGATAGTTTCTTGTAAAAGGCTCCCTTAGGAGTTCCTGGCGGTACTGATTGTCGGAGCTTCAAACCTCTCGCAATGAGCTTCTGGTCATCGGACATTTTGGTTAAGGTTGGTTGGGGATTCTTTGAAGTCGAAGGGAGACGCTATGACAAGATGGGATGATAGGTAAGAGGGAATACAGTTTTCGGGTATGAATAGTGTTCCGGGAAGGATTGACCTGACCGAAGAAGAAATGTAAGATGTTGAGATAGGGAAGGCCAAGATGCCAGGTAATATATTTTTGATGATATGTATTTCTCTCTCTGAGAAGATGTCAGTGGAGTCGATGACATTCAACGACGGTGACTCACGTGTATACCTCTGATGGAAGACTCAATCTCCACAACTTGTAATGGTGTCGGAACCTGCAGCTCACTCACTACCCTTGACCGACGTAGGTACTGAAGGTGTGACGAAAAGTGAGAGAAAATATCACGAAATGAGGGAGAAATCACTAAACCTCGTCAATTCCTTTCATATACTCACCCTATAGTCATCACTCCTTTGTTGTTATCTGACACCAGGTATTCCATCACCCTGATGGAACGACCAGAGTCCTTTCCTTTTCATACACGTTCAGGATGGGGTGACGGTGGTGGTGTGAGCCTGTTACATGTGTCTTTGAGAGGTCCATTACGTGATGTATTCATCGCTACGTGGATGACCCTTTGTCCGTAGAGTTGGTCCTTGTCGGTGACATTGAGGGTCAAGTGGTTCATGAAGGGTGAGCCATGTCTCATGGCCGTCTCCGACCCAAGCTGTCCATGGTGTCGCACGTTATCACTGGGGTGAATGTCAATCAGTATGCGACTAGTCAGCAGTGCAGCAGTGAGTGCTATAAGTGGTACTATACGTATATATATGATAGTTATCCTTGAGTGAATGTTATACAAGTAAAGTGAGAAAACACGACGAGGTGCAATCCGCCACGACGGGGATATACTAACTGATGTCAGGCTGACTGTTCCCAACCTCATCCCTCGGTTGTCAGGCTCACCACACCCACCTCACCCTCCCTCCTCCCGCATCTTTCTCTCTCTCATCCCCCTCTTTACCCTACATATCTACTCTTCCTGAATCCCCCTCCTAATCTCCCAATCATGCAGCCCTGGCAGCAACAACAACAACAACAGCAATACCCCTACAATGCCTTTCCCCCTCAACCCACCGGGTTCCAACCCCAACCCACTGGCTATCTTCAATCCGCTCAAACAGGTTTTCGTCCCCCTCCTCAACAACCACAACCCCAAGGGAACCTCTCATTCCTCAACCAACCTCCTCCACAACAGACAAACTTGTCATTCCTCAACCAACCACCATCCTCATTCCGCCCTTCAGGTCTCAACCCCCAACAGACGGGTTTCCCCGGGGGTGGAGCTAGTGGACTATCGTCACAACCCACCGGCTACCCTGGTGGGGGAGCTAGCGGATTGCTGCCACAACAAACCGGTTTCCCGGGTGGAGGTGTGAGTGGGTTGTTACCTCAACAAACCGGCTTCCAACCAGGTTTGTTATCACAACCTACTGGATTGATGCCTCAACAGACAGGGTTCCTCAGGGCTCAACCCACCGGGTTTTACGATACGAGATTGCAGACGATGACACAGAGTTTCATGCCTAGTAATTTAAGTCAGGTGAGTGATATTGGCTCACTTCGTTCACTCCTTCCCTACTCCCTCCTCCCTACAGCCCCTCAGACATGTGGCCCGTGCCACGCACCGTCCACCCTCAAACTCATTCTCCCGATGCCGCTGTCCAGGCGTCAGGCGCAGTATAGGAAGAGGACACGCTAACGCACAGCCGTTCGCTCCCTCTGGAGTACCACAATTCAACCCCACTCCCAACGCCCAACCGCTCACTCAGGCATTCCAATCCCTCCTCCAAAACCCTTCCGTCAAAACTCCCAAGGTCCCCTGGGCACTCAGTCGACAGGAGAAGAAAGACTACGATCAGATCTTTCGTGCATGGGATGTCAAGGGAGATGGGTTCATCACGGGTGAGATGGCAAGAGAGGTCTTTGGTCAAAGTGGCTTGGGGCAGGATGATCTGATGAAGGTTTGGTACGTCTTCTTTCGCATGACTGATCGTGAGTCGCTGACTCGTAGGAACCTGTCGGACGTCAGCAACAGGGGTAAACTCAACTTGCCAGAGTTCCATGTCGCCATGGGGTTGATTTATAGAGGTGAGTAGGGCGATGCTGCCGTCCTTGTCCTCCGAATCCACATCTCGGCCGCACCCCAAGTATCATTGGCCGAACAACCCTCAGTCACTTTACCTAATTCCAAGCGTTCATCCACGCTTTTCTCAGTGGAAGGGGTCACTACTTATTCCAGCTCTCAACGGCAACGACATTCCAGATACCCTCCCAGAGGAACTCGTTCCTGCTTCAATGCGCGATATCGACACCACGGTTAATTTCATGCGGGACTTGCTCAAACATGAATCATCCGCCCGATCCAACGCCTCGTCACCATCCTATGGCTCCTCCATCCCAGGTCCTGCATCGAAAGACGCCACCATGTACAAGCACGATGACAACCGACCTTCCGGTTACAAACCGTCTTCTCGCCATCTGGATCGCAAGTCTGTCCGCTACGCCGGTGAAGAAAGTGCAGCGGAAATCGGTGACATTCGACGCCAGTTGGCCAACACCTCTGCTTTGCTCGATCAGAGGAATGACGAGTATTCTCGGCGATCAGCTGAAGATGAAGAACTTGAGGCTGAAAAGGAGGACATCCGTCGTAGGGTCCGGAGGATTCAGGAGGATATCGAATACGTCTCGAAAGGCCGGAAGACGGTAGAGAAAGATGAAGAGCGTCGGAAGCTGGAAAGGGAGATGTTATTCCTCATGCACGAAAAACTTCCGGAATTGGAGAGAAAAGAAAATCAACGAGAGGAAGACAAAAGGCGTGAGGAACGTGCGGGTGTGAGAGCTAGGGACAAGAGGAACGAATCCCACGGTCGATATGGATACGAAGATGATCGTGGAAGCGACTGGCTCCGTGGGTCTTACGATCGTCGTGATCGCAGTCGAGAACGTGAGAGGGACAGAGATCGTGACAACTATCACAATGACAGAGACCGTAACCACGACCGGTACGACCGACGAGACAGCGATGGCTACGGTCGATCTAGTGAAAGATCAAGAGACAGGGAATATGATCGTAACGGTAGTAGAGACTCCAGACCTCGATCTCCACCTGCTGTACGTTCTCCACCTCCCGCACCTCCTGCCCCATCAATCGCAGCACCTCCACCTCCCCCAGCTCCCACCTCGACGGCCGCGGCACCTTCGACCAAGAATATGACACCGGAACAACGCTCCGCTTTCATCCGTGAACAAGCTCAGAAACGTATTCAGGACCGTCTTCGCGCTCTGGGTGTAGAGTCGGCTCCGCCGGAACAGCCCGTGGTGGATAAGAGTGTAGAAGAGAGACTAGAGAGAGAAAAGAAAGAAGCAGAAGCAAAGTCCGCGTCGGCTGAAAAAGATCTGGAAGCGAGAGAAGAAGCTAGAAGACAGAGATTGGGTTTATCCACTCCCTCGGTCTCCACTGAATCCCCGACTACTCCAGTTTCGACCGCGCCTCCTCCTCCTGCCCCACCTGCCTCTCGAGCTCCAGCATCACCAGCACCTCTCAGGTCGGCCATGAAGAAGCCTGCTGCTCCCCCAGCTCCGCCGTCTAGAAAAGGCCCTCCCGCGCCTGTTACTCGAGCTCCAGCTGTTTCTGCTCCCCCAGCTCCCCCAGCCCCTGTAGCTGCCTCTCGACCAGATGAAGACCCTGAGGAGGTCGAACTACGTCAAAGAGAAGAAGCACGTCAAAAAGCCATTGCGGACAGACGTGCTCGTCTCGCTCAGCTAGAGAAGGAAGAGGAAGAGGAGAGGAAAAAGGAAGAAGCTCTTCTTGCTGCTCGTCAATCTCGCCAAACCGTGGCTTCTCCAATCAAACCTCCCGTCGCACCCCCAGCGCCCGCTCCACCGGAAGCTCCCGCGCCGAGCCATGCAGCGTCAAACGAAGGATCCTACAACCCTTTCCGAAAGCCCGGCGCCGCTGCCACTCCTGGAGCTTCCTCCACCCCTGTAGCATCGGGAGGCGGCTTCAATCCTTTCTTCAAACCTCAAGCTACTCCTGCTGCTGCTTCTCCTCCCTCTGACGCTGCTCCTCCTCCTCAACCGCCTACACCGCCTGCTCCTCCTCCCCAAACCGCTCCCACGGCTTCTGCCACTTCCTTCGCCCCGTCATCGCGAAGTACGCCGGTACAAAAGGAAGACGAATGGGACGTCATTCAGGAGAAGGAAGAAGCTGACTCTGATTCCGATTCCGATTCCGACTATGCTCATTCACGGAACAAAAGAGGTGCCCTAGCTTCCGCTTTGTTCGGTGGTATACTAGGTGGTGTGACCTCCCCTTCGACATCGAGACCATCTTCCACAGCCCCAGCTTCTGCTCCTCCACCGCCACCACCTCCTCCAGCACCTGCTCCCCCTGCCGCTCTGGCAAATCTGGGTGGCGGTGATCCCACCGCTGGTCGTGGAGCGTTGTTGAGCGCTATAACGGGTGGTGCAAAATTGCGCAAGGCTCAAACCGTAGATAAGAGCATTGTTCAAGGTGCAGGTGCTGTACTAGGTGATGCCGCCCCTCCAAGTCATATCAACACTACACCATCCCTCCCATCTCCCACGAGAACTTCTGCGTCAGTCGCGAAGGATTTGCCATCACAGAATAACTTCGATGCCAAAAACGCCCCAATGGAAGACCATCAGGACAGAGAGAATGGTGATGAGGATGAGTACAAACTTAGGAATCTAAATAGACAATCGGTGGATTGGTATGCTGGTCTAGCTGCGGATGTGCATGCCAATGGGAATGGATATGATGGTTCGGGATTGAGTTCCACAGCGGAAGAAGAGGAAGTCAAGGAGAATGGACATGCGGGGGATGAGTTGGACGAGTTTGATTTGACAAAGAGTGTGTATTCTGTTTCCGAATTAGTCTATGCCCATCCACTTTACAATTCCTCGTTTGTCGAATCTGACACCGACAAGGATCGCGGTTCGGCGACCTGTATTACCCATCCTTCCATCATGAGGCTTTTCTCGGCTTGACATTACTTGCGATCACTTCTTGATACCTCTGGTTAGCTGGTGATACTGCGAGTGATTTGTGGATTATGCTGACGCCTTGTAGCAATCCGAGTACGCTCAATGTACGCCTATGAAGGTCAGCGTGACGTCGATTTGTCTTTCAAGGAAAATGTCGTCATCGAGGCACATCCCGCCAAAGACGCTTCGAGCGATTGGTGGTATGGTACTTTGATCAACGAGGCAAAGACGGGCTGGTTCCCTCATTCTTACGTTGAGGAGATACATGGTGAGTTGATTGTACCCTCATCTGATCTAAACCCCGTTCCCCCTCCCTTCAACCACCTATCTCCGACACACGCGCTGAGGGCCTGACATGGGCCCCTGTGTTTTGCATCTCCTGAGGCTCCTTCTCACACTTGAAGTCATACCAATAGCCTGATATTACAAATGTATGTCGCTCCCACTGACACTCAGCCGTCCAAGCCAAGGCTCTTTATCCTTACGAAGGTACCACTCCCGAAGAACTCCCCTTCCTGGCCGATGACATCCTTCTCGTGGTCGATCACTCTGAACCTGATTGGTGGAAGGTTGAAAAAGCAGGCACAATCTTCCTGGTTCCCGCCAGTTATATGACTTTGATGGGTGAGTCTTTTTTTCTGAAAACCCCAGAACGGGTCTTGACGGTGATGCAGGCTGAGCGGTATTTTCTTGTGTTCTTTACCAACTTTTACAACTTCTGCCTCAAATAAACGAATGAATATCGATCCGGATTGAATCGTCTAACTTTTATGTTTGTGTTGATTGTACTAACAGCTATTTCATCAGTTCCCACAGCTGAGAGACGAGTAGATGGTGAAGTATCTCCTTCAGCTACTTTTCCTGCCCCTTCCCATCCTCTCCCTCCTCATGACGTCCTCTCTTCATCCTCTAATCCGAAACATATTCTCCCTCCCACATCTGACCATGATATTTCTTCTGAAGGTAATCCTTCTGATGATCATTTCGCAACATCCTCCCTCGGCCGTGGTCGTTCTCCTTCCATCCTCTCGGTCTCTTCATCCTCTTCTTCTGACTCGGTACTGTCTTTTTGGTCCTCCGACGCGTCTTCTATATCAGATCTCGAATCGAACGAAGAGAGACAAGAAGAACGACGGCAAAAAGAAGACGAAAAGAAACGTCGAGAAATCGAAAGAAGTAAGATTATGGATGCAGCGGGTTTGAAGCTTCGTAGGGAACCGCCTGGGGTGCCGATCCGACCGTCCGAACGGACCAGAAGGAGGCCTCCACCTGCTCCTGGCAGAGACAAGGTTCACCATGACTATGACTCTCTTCCATCTCACACCGTTGGTGGAGCCGTCCCCATTCTGGCGCAAACTGGGAATAATGCCACAGTCGACGTGATTGGGTTGGATATGGATAGAAATGGGAATGTAAGTAAAGGAGGAAGTAGGAGAGCTGCACCTGCTATACCCTCACGTCCGACGAGTATGTTCGATACCGTTGCAGATGTGAAAACTTCTCATCGGAATCGACTGTCAGATTCTCAAATACATACCCAAACTCCCAGTATTCAAGTAAAGGATGTCGACGAAAGAACGTTCGACACTCGACAAGAGACTAACGACTACGAAACAAATACAGCTCTTTTCAAGTACACCAATAATTCGGAAAAGATAAGTCCACAACAAGACAAGTTTGAAGGTCAAGCGACTCAAGATGCTTATGCGAGATACGAAAAATATCTAGCTTCAACTCTCTCTGCACCTTCTCCAAGACGACCTCGATCAAATTCCCGTTTATCCATTCAAACCACTGGAACCCCCACACTTACTACTCTCGGAGATAGAGTCACGTCACCTCCTTCTCATTTGACACAAAGTAGGTTGACGGGGTTATTAGCATGGATGAAAACTACTTCTGCAGATAGGAAATCACCTTTACCAATGATATCAGGTCCTATTTCTCTCGATGAGAATCATCCTTCTCATATAGCGACAGTGCAGGGATTTGATGATGGGGATGGGAATCGGGATGGAGAGATGTTAGATGGGGAAAGAGGAAGGATGGATGGAGAAGTTGGAAAGACTTGGAGTAGTTTGGTAGAAAAGGATTTATTAGATAGTATGAGTGAAAGGGAGAGAAAGAGACAAGAAGCTATTTTTGAGTTTATCGCTACGGAGATAGGATATAATCGTGATTTACAGGTCGTGGTAGAGGTGGGTTATCTGCCCTTTTCCCGTAACTCCCCTGTCTATTCTTCCCCATCACACAGTCACACATGACTGCAATCATCACTCAGGTCGTTGTTGCCTCGCTTCGTACACTTAGCTTCTCCCTGGTGCTTTCATTCAAATGACTTGACTTTCTCAACCCTTTCTCTCTTTAGAGATATTGAGTTAAATCAATCATCATAATGACCCGTATACAATATCTGTGATACTTGCTCCCTTACGAGGACACGCACTCTACACCCCTCCCCCTGCTACATAAGACTATCATCCCATCCGCCATATCCTCAATCGAGCAGACTTCAGTTCAACCCTCTGTTGTAATCAAGGAAATGCTCATCCACTAGGTCTTTTACGCAGGTCTTATGACTCGTATACCCGATCACCTCGAAACAATCTTTACAAACATCCAAGATCTACTTTTGACCAATACCGGTTTTCTTTCCGCTCTGGAACAACGTCAAAAGTCTTGTAGGTTATACGTCGACACCATTGGTGATATATTGGAAGACTGGATGCCGGCTATGGGAGGTTACATGACTTATTGTGTTAATCAACATCGAGCTGCAAGAGAGTTGATCGTTCTGAGAGAAAGTGATGAGGGGTTGGCAGGATGGTTGGATAAGATGAGAGAGGAGGAAGGATTGGTCAGAGGATTAGATTTATCAAGTTTTTTGTTAATACCTAGTGAGTTGAAAATTCAAGGTCTGACGGAGATCGAAAACATCCCCTCTCGAGTACCTTCTCCTGAGACCCGTCCTTGTATACTCTTGCCTCTGTGTTTCTCTCCTGATGCGCTTTACGGTCTCGGTGTAATAATACAATGAGCTAGTCAAGTGAGGAGTGATCCAGAGAGAGAGTCAGTTGTCCCGATGTTGACTTTGCAGTGCAAAGAATCACTAGATATCCTCTGTTGCTCAAGCAAGTGAGTTTTGCCTCTCTCCCCACCCCCCACCCCCCACCCCCACCCTTTCCCTTCTCCTCCTTTTCTCCATCCTGCCATTCATGTCTTTCTCACTCGGACGACCGCCCGTCACCCATGGTACTCATGACTTTCTCATTCACTCAAACATTACACCACTGGCAGTCCTCAAACTGAACTGAACTTCATCTTCGAACGATTATTTGTGTCTAAACGTTAACGATCAGATTCTTCATTACACCGAACCGGATCAAGACATCTCTTCAGTCGAAAGAGCACTTCGAATCGTGGAGAGTATAGTCGCTAGGATAAACGAAGGTATACGCGAGGTCGAGGGTCAAGAGACGTTGAAGATGCTGAGTGAAGATCTTTGGGTTGGTGGTGAGGGGTAAGTCTTTATCCTCTTCTTAGAGATCTACCGTTTTCTGTCTTCATTTCCCTCATTCCCATCCCCTACCCGCACCCACATCTCATACATGATTCATAATGCATTCTTCCGGCGATATCCGTGGTGATGGTGAATTGACCAGAGTTGACTCCCTAGGCGACTGGACCTGACGGCACCTACAACCTTCCTCGGTCCTCGTCGATTACTCAAAGAAGGCCAAGTGACAAAAGCCAAATCGGGTCGGAAATTGACTTTGGTATTGTGTAATGATATCTTGGTCTTGATCGAATCGAGAAATTTGTATCGTATGGTGAGTGAAGTCATTCATGAACGATACCCTGATCCTTTGATCTTCATGTTCTGTCTTGAAAATCGCCCACACAATAAGGTGTGATGATGACGATGGGCATGTCAAGTTGACATTCAGCCTATACCTTTACATGAGGTTTCACTCCGACATGCCAAAGATGATAGTTTTGCGTTAAAAGTTGATTATCGTAGAGGGGACGATACGATCCGTCTTCGGTGGGTTCCATTATATATTTCGACTGTTTCCACTTCTTCTCTTACGACTGATTAGAAATCTTCTTCATAAGACGTCTGTGAGTAGCGCCAAGCTATACGCACGTCGATGTCTGAGCGTCAATCGATGCAGAACATCAACCTATTGTGTCTGGGTGGCAGAAGTTATATATAGGAATGCCGTCTAACCACCAGAGCAACTTCCGCTCGACAAGCACAAGAATGGGTACAACTCATCACTGCCGCTCGTACCCGAGCTATCGAAGCGAGGAGGAACGGTGGAGGTGTGGAATATCCCATGTGAGGTGGTATGTGTAAAAGCTATAAACTTATAAATGAATCGACGACGTATCTGTCTGTCAACTCGGTGTGCAAGGGTGTACGTACAGTATGGATAATGATTCTTGAACTGAAAGAGTTCTTTCGTCATCTGCTACGATTTGAGGTACCACTTTTCTGAGAAGGTTTTCGTTGAGCACGCAGTAGGACGATATTAGCAATCCATACAAAACTGCTCAGATACAAAACCGTTTGAAGACGAGAACCGAGAGCCACAATACCTGAATGATGGAAGACTCGCACTGGACGTATCTACCTATGAAAGAGTCGCTGCAGTAAGATGATGAAAGTTTGAAGTAGATACATGAAGAAAATCTATAAAAAGAAAAGATAGCTTATCTTTGACTAGATTGACCGAAACACAAAGATACATCTTTCAAATGTCCATGACAGATCTGACACTCCATCCAATATCCAGGTCCACTAACCCTCTCACCTCTTTACTGTACGTTTCACACTCTTCATCTTCTCTTAATATTTGACTCTCGATTCCCTCCTAAACTCCCTCATCACCCATAGAATCCCACATCCCGTGGGAAATCATCCTGATGAAATGAGATAATATAGGAAAGTTGAACAAAGATGACTGGAACATCCAAAATCTACCACATCTAATGATACCCTTTCCAAACCGGTCGACGGGGTAAGAGGAAAACGGGGTTTATAAAGTTGAAAACGGCGACTGCTATGACCATAGGGATGGCATCGAGACAAATTGAGAATATTTCAGTCGTCATTAAATGACCTGACCATCCTTGTTTTAATTCGATCGAACGGTAAATACCTGTGTAATAAGCTATGTGACTGTTTTTCACTACGAATATCATACAAAAGAATTAATTGACGGGTCATTAAAACATAACGAGATGAATGGTGATTGTTTGGTAGCACGAAACTTATGAAGGAAGTTGAAAGTTTGATATTCAGTTAAGGGATTCTACTCACCTCGAAGTAAAATCATAACACTACTAATAGCCACTCCAGCCATTAAGATCCACCAATTCCTCAAACTTTCTTCACCTTGCCCAATTCTCCCATCTCTTCCAACTTTTTCGACACTCCCAACACCTCTATCAGAAACACTTTCTTCCCCACCGGAACCACCTTCCAACCCTTGTGAAGATAATTCTCTAGGACCCAGTTCTATACCTCTACTAGCGATGATTTTCTCCAATCTTCTTTCTTGAAAAGCATAAGGTTTCTTCAAACTCGCTCTCCAAATGAAATCAAATGCTAATCCTACAAAAACGGCCATGGCGATCATTTGGATGATGATACCCGCTACCATGGTATCAGTGGCTGAAGCTGTTGGGATACCTTTTGCAGCGGCTGCGGATGCTTTACCACCTCCGACAGCTTGGATAACGAGGGATATTGTATCGGCTACTAGGAAAATGGCTAAGTACCAAGTGGGTCGAAGGATAGAATATTGTGGACCTAATCGGGAGATAGCTACTCCGAGAAGGGTATAATCGAAGGCTGAGAAGAAAACTGGGGCGATGATGAGACTGAGTGTTAGAATGTTATTAATACAGTTGCATTTTTCTCCCTCAACGTTCATGCGTTCTTGCACCATGTCGCGGTATGTTAGGGGCATGGGGAGTTTGTCGCAGTACGATAGGGGGAAAGGGGTGACGAACACGACTGATGAATATATGGGCTGGGCGGACGGAAAGACGGGAAGTGGGGACAAAGACAGGGAGTGAGGACAAAGAGGGGGAGGGAGTAGGGAAGTGAGTGAGGGGAAAGGGGAAAGGGGGAGAGGGAAGTGACATGAAAAGGAGTAACTCACGTAGAAATCTGCATCAAAAAAGGTGTCAAGAGTAAAACGTTCTCATGACTCCATAACCTTGCTGACCAACCGAGGATCTCTACCAAAGCTCCTAATACCAATGTCGGATAGACAATCCAATATCTACTACGGAACGCTTGAATGGAGTGTACGACTGTGAATCAGTTTAATGAACATGTCTTGACTCCACTCGACTTGAGACTCCTCCTGCCACCCAGTTCCCATTTCTTCGTCATGATCAGAGTCAAGTCTTTCCCTCAGTCAGATAGATAAGCACGATTTGATCATGGTCGAGCCTTACACTCAGTCATCAATCCTTTCCTCAGTCACAGAGATAAGCACGATTATAACGACACTGAACGAAAAATAACCATTCGCCACCATGACACTCCTGTAGAGTTGACACGCTCCAAAGACCAAGCGTTTCGCTTCATCTGCCAACATCTTGGAGAATGATACAAAATCCCGGAATTTGATAAAGGAGGGAAGACGTATGACCGTATTTCATCTACTTGACCCAAGACGGAAAACGAGAGAACTTGACTCACTGGCAGATACAGAGAACAAGACTATAAAAGCCACTGCCGGGGCGAGAGAAGGAGTATATCCATAATCCGAATGATCAGAATGGTTTGAATCAGACATGTTGTGTGTGTTCTTCTTCCTCTTCTTCTTCTTGTCCTTTCCTTCTTTCTTCTTTCTTCTTTCCTTTCTCTCGTCTCTTATCTGTCGTCTACGTATATAAATTAACTTATTTCTTGGCTTGTAACGATTAAAACTTGTCGTGATGATAGGTATAAACACACTTCAAAAGATCTCACTATATAAACTCGTTGAAATAGAATCAAGAAATATATAGCGGTGCGGTTTACGGTCTCAAGACCCGTCACTTTACGAATCTTCTTCCCAATATTTAAAAAGCTCGCTCTGAACCTCCGCCGTGCGGTGATCATAAGTCAAAAGTGCCACACGCTTGGCACGGTCATCAGCGGTCTTGATCAGGGCCATCAGGGCGGTCAGGGAGGCCCAATGACCGCGTGCCTCTTCCCCCGCGCCTTCTCGGGGCGCAAGCGATCGAGGAACGAGCGGATCGGGGGCGTAGATCGATCAACGCCGAAGTGCCGGGTTGAGTTTTGAAGATCGGACTGGAATTGAAAGTAGTCACAGAATGTTTCACGTACGAGTAATCGCAAGGTATTGAACATGAGAACATTGTACAACATTCTCCGATTTGCACAGCTTGGTCACAGGATAAGAATAAGAGAAATACATCTATCACGACATTACGATCACTACAAAATTATTAAATAGAGCTCAACTCTTCAAGAACATATTTACTCGTCCAAATATAACACTGATATCCATCATCTTACATACGTATTCACAATATTCAATATCCAACTTTCGCGAGATAGACGTGACCGTAAGCGACTAGACAGCAAAACCATAAGGAGCCACTTGATCGTACGTCAACGAAGATTTACCATTAGGTCCATGTAAGGAATCTGGTACTCGAGGAGAAACCGTCGATGTGGTTTCCGTCTGATCCGCCAGAAATTTGGGGACGGGTTTACGAGGGATGTCGCGTCCTGGACTAGGAGGATTGGACCATACTCTCTCAGCAGTCACGACAAGAGGATCAGGATCACGGTTGATAGAAGGACGATGAGCCCAAGAAGGCGTTGTATGAACCTGGGGTTAGTAGTTTCTTCACCATCATACTTCTGATGAGAGGTGATATCATGGTGCGCTAAACTTCGTAAAGATAGAGGATAGGAAGGAAACTGATGAGGATGACGGTGTACCAGATTAATAAGGAGGTACTGATCAATAATAGAAAATAACTCACCTTAGTTTCAGTCTCCATTGCCACATGTATTTCCGTCCTTACAGAAGGACTTTTGATACTTGGCAACACGCTCAATCCTGGAGTTTCGTGTAATCTCTGAGTATCCGAATCTTTCTCACCACCCTTCAAGTCAATAAAATCCTATCACTTGGTCGAAATCACTTACCCAGGTATTAGCACTGTTCGATTCGAGCTCCGCCCTGAAGTGTCGCTTTGAATTCAATACCACCAAGAGGGAGATGAAGTATACTTTCGGCACGAAACTTTTCTTCAGCTTTCATTCGAGAAGTACGTAAGTGAGCGGAGAGGTAACTTACATGAGGAATGGTTCGATCGGAGAAGTAGGGTTGATAGCGAGCATAATCAAGAATACCAAAGAACTACGCGTCAGTCTTTCTCTTTACCATTGTATCCCTCCTGGTTTACCTTTCCTACTTTACAAAAGTAGTGGGGCGATAATTATACTCAAAGGTAGAGTATGGCAGCGTATGCTGCGAGAAAACGTATCAAAACTCGGTGAACCAACAGTTATTGGGTGGGCAAACCCTCATGTCTGACTTGACGAGTGGAAGGGGAGAGCAGGAGACAAAACAACGGTATTCACTCACATGACAGTCGGTGGTGTCATAGCTTCGAAAATCTGACTATACAATCAGCCCCGTCATTCTTTGTGCAGAAGGAGAAACTCGCATGATCAATCGAGAAAGAAGTCGATTAGTACTTTCCCAGCCTGTTCTTTTATGCCATAAATTCAACGAAATGACACTGGTGATGATGATGTTGGTGGCGACTTCTGATGCGGACTGCGCGTTAGCTTGCTTCAACCACCCACTCCACCCTACAGATTCTGGCCCATCCCATCTAACCCATAGAATTAGTCATGGATAATTTCTTCTGGTGCCTTGAGTGCTTACAAAGGTGGGAGATGGCTTCCGAGGAGAGATAGGGTCATAGTGGGTGTATTTAGAGAAATGAAAGACATACAACAAGATATAAGACTTTTACAACTTTCTGATCATTAACGACATGTCGTATCAAACACTTGAGGGAGGAAAGACGTACTTGGAACTTGGCAGCGTCCACAGCGAATACAAAGGACACAATAGACCCGACAGAAGTGGTCAAAATGAGAACAAATAGTGTGGTTCCGAGGTATTTACACGATCCGGTGATTCGCCATGCTCGATGGGCGAAGAATGCCTAAAGGTGAGTGTTCCGTCCTTATTCACCATCCGCCCCCATCGGAAAGACCGACTGAGCCCACAATCAATAGAACACCTATTCAGCTTGAGCGATGAGGCTTGGATCAAGGCGGCAGATGCCTTGTGATGCGAGGGAGAGATGCAGAAGTGAAAAGCGGGTAATTTGAATGAGTGAGGGGTCGGGTGTAGGGAGTGTGAATTAGAAGAAAAACATCACATACCGAAACGGGAACACGAGCCAGTCCATCAAGCAACGGAACCCAAGATTGGACTGATCATCAATTTTATCCGTACTCGATGTTCCCTCAAGGTAAGTCAAAAATAAGGGATACTCACATTTCTCAGAAAGAAGAAGGCGATAATCCCCAAAATCGTAGACGAACATCTCCATCTTCCATACTAGTATACTGATGGTCAGACTAAGTTCGACTAACTCGGAATTACACGAAGCATAGATGATGTGAGGATGGCGCTTATTGCGAGGAGGCAGACAAAACAAAAGTAAGTGTGAAGTGTGGAATCTTAAGTAGGGGGGGGGTTCCACGCGATTGGGGAGAAACGCCCGGATGGACGATATGCCGGCACTGAAATAGTGAAGGGTAGATTCTCATGAGTGTATGAGTGGGAGGAAAGTTATACGTACAAGATACTAGTAAAGAAACATAGAAACATTGAATAAAACTGTTAGTTAGTGTCTATCCCTTTCCACTTGAAAGAGATTTTCTTCCTAGTAAGATGTATACCCCAGCACGTCACATGTGATTTCAAGCACCGAAAGCGAAGCTCAGTCGACCCAGAGACGAGTAAGAGGGCATGTGACGAAGTGTAAGATTGTATGATAAGGAAAGGAGACCAGAGAGGAGGGGAGTGGAGGAGAGTAAACGGGATGAGAGGAGAGGGGAGAAGATGAGAGGAAGAAAGTCAACATACCACTAAAACCTTGTTAATCCTCCTTTCTTCGAAGAAAGAATGTCTACACCAATTGACGAACAAGTGTAGAGTAGTGCCTAATAATAACCCGTCGACGTAACATCTACACGTCAACGTGAATCCTCCTTCACCATTTCTCATCCCCTTGATCAATGTTCGCAAATATGACGCGTCACTGTCGTTTTGATCGATTCATGATGTGATGTACAGTAACAAGGGGATAAAGATGGACGTACCCTAGAAATTGAGGACCTAAGTAGACTCCTCGATTCGAGGCCATAGTCTCTATAACAGCTTCTGGATTCATCTTGTACGAACAACGTTATTGATATCCTTTACGGCCGTTTCTTCCCCTTTATTACAAGTCCTACTTACACCACGTTCAAATTTCAAGCTTGTATATCCGATAGATCAAAAGAACGAGAGTTTCTCAAACCACCTAACAACCTTGTTCTTCACTTTTGGATTATCGGTAACGTTGACCTATACCTGTATACAAAGTGAACAAAATTAGTAGACGTGAGAAATCAAGGGGGAAGAAGAGCTTTGATATCTACTTCTTTATAAGTCTGTGGAGCGTTAATAACATCAAAGCTGTGGAGTTCTCTCCTTGCCCCTCTAACAAAGGGCGAGAGGGAATTGAGAGAAGTATCGGAGATTCAGACATATCAGCCACGGCACGTTGAGGGTATGGTGTATGGTGTGTCACCTCAAAGTCATCCAGTGGATCAAAGGAGGTGTTGAGGGAGGAAGGATGATGATAAGGGATGAGTTGAGGAAGAAGCAAGATATAGACGACAGAAAACACTTTGTGGGCTGAACGATTGAGAAGAGTGTGAGTAGTAGACGAGGGGCGTGGGAGGAGGAAAGATTGGGAAAGGAAGAAAGGAAAGGATAGGTAAGGAAAGGGAATACACATCCCTTCCACACATTTTTAAAGTATCCGTTAGCAGAACAATTTAAAATGTTCTCGTCGTCGGAAAGGGATGAGTAGTCACTTTATGATGGGGAAGGAAATACTTTAAGACGTGGGAACGAGGGGTAAGTAGGGATAACTTTGAGAGAGGCACGGGAAAGATGCAGAACGTCGGTATACACACGCACATGAACTCCATATCCAGAGAGGAACCCTACAAGGGTGTTGTTTGGACATGGAGGGGTACGAGTGGAGAGCAGTCAGTGGCTTTGGGGATCTTAATTAGAACAACACATCGTGTCCGTGATTGATACATAACGTCATCGGTAAAGTGTCCGAATCCGAGCTGCTAGCTACTCACCCAGTGCACCGTTTCCGAGCCGAGGGGATAACCCTTAGGCCTCAGAGGTTCAATCAAAAGCCACTCTGATTGCATATCTCCCTACATTATGAGATTTTCACATTCACCTTTACCTTCACACCAAAGTCTTGGTCAAGTAGTATTTAATGCAACAGCCGGACAAACTTACTCCTCACTCGCATCCCCTAGTCCCACATCCCCCAGGTCCGCAGAAAATCGCGCCGTAAGGATACCTCGCTTCCCCCGTCTCTGGATTCCGTACGACCATGGGTGAACAAGTGACCGTACCCATTGTCACGACCGTGATAACAGTAGTAGTAGTGTTCGTCTCACGACTAGGTTCTGCGTATTCCATCGTGTTCATTGCACGACTGGGTTGATAGCCCATATCATTGGTCTGACTCTGCGTCGCTTGACTTGGATTTTCAGTCCGAGTCGTGGTGGACTCGGTCTCGGTCGGAACGTTGGTAGTTTCATCACGACCGGAACTCAACATAGTGTAATCGCCTCGATTGGTGGAACTCATTTCTCTTAGATAATTGATAAGTAATTGTCTGTGTAAACGGAGAATATAGTCTTGAGTGTCCGAATGGGTTGTGTTGTGGAAGAGACAAGTAGGGCAGTTGGACGTGGGTGGTATATATCGGCTGTCGATGGTCGGCGGAGATGTGATACCTAGGAGACATCGCGACTTCTGACAAGTTGAAGACAATGGATCGTCTCCTGTATGAATGGTTTCATATGGTTCCACCTTTGATGTTGTCTCCTATTAATAATGTACAGTACAGTCGAGATCACATGTCGACGAGGCCGATGATCATGATTCTGTCGACGTGAGAACGAGTGGTGTGACTTGATCCTTAAGTTAGATAAACACATCAATGCATATCAAGAGTGGTTGCATATTCTTTGTTATTTTGATCTATATGCTGGTCCTATACCTCTATTGACAGGCTATTCCTTCTCTCATCTCCGCCCCCTCTTACAAGAAGCGAATGACTACTTACTTGAAACCTCTCGCACCCTCGGCCGTCTCCGGGGGGGCTCCTCTAGATGTCAAAGATCACGCACGCACTTTGCTCCTCCTTTCATAACATCGTTCTCAGACTTGCACATCAGAGACCTTTCTACACACATTTATCACTGCTTCTACTACTGCTGCTGCTTCCAGGCTACTACAGCTATCTTCCCTTGTAAAAAGTACTAAGTACTACTCCTCTCTCTCCATTCAAATTCAACTTGCAATCAACATGACCCTCCCTATCCTTCCACTAGAAATCTTACAACTAATCGCCTCCCATCTCTCTTCCTCTCGTAAACTAGCCACTCTATCTCTCCTCACTCTCCTATCCCGTGACACTTACCCTCTAATCATCCCTTATCTTTACACCACGATCGAAATCACAGAACCAACATCTATATCACTCCTCGAACCTCTTTTAATAATTTGTGACATGTACGAAGATGGTTTAACATTTCCATCCAACATCACATCTTTAACCCTAACCCTACCCCATACCTCTTCTCAATCTTTAACCGACATCAAAGGGAAATCCAAAGAGGTTTCCTCATCTACATCAAATCAACAAAATCATATACATCCTCTAGATCTTCCTCTCGAAATTCGAAGGTTATATCATTTGAGTAAAATCAAAAGGATAATCATAAAAGATATGTTATACGGTTACCTTTTTCAAAAACTTAAAGATCTTTGTGAAAATCTGGATGATAAAGAAATAATCTTATTTCCTTCCGTTACGAAATTAATCATTTCCGTTGTTGTTTTGGAAAGGATCAAAAGGGCTGAAATCTCTGGGAAAAGGTTTCCAGGTGGTTTATGGGAATTTTTAAAATTATCAATGAGACCGAAAGATTTATGTTTGACTTATCCTGATGAACCACCTAGATATCTTATCCGACCCGAATGTCTCGACCAGGGTGGTGGTAGAGGAGGTGGTGGAGGAGGTGGTGGAGCTGGAGGAAGGAGTATGAGTTCGAGACATGTTCAAGGATACAGAACAGGAAGAGTTCATGTGGGACCTAGGGTTAGACCATCCAGACCAATCAGTCCTCCTCCCCCATTCGAATCGACGGCCACGGAATCATCAATTCGAAATCGTATCAATTTGTCTGCATTGGGGTTTAGACCGGCAGAATCATCCAATGGTCAATCACAACCATCTCTTCTCGAGCAAAACGACACCGTCTCACCCAATGCCCCAACCATATCTACAACTACGACCACAACTACAATTACGACCACAACTAGTACTGCTTCTTCCCCGCATGACGTGATACACCGTGGTGATAAAGCTGAAAAGACTGATGGACTCGATACGGGTAACAGCGACATACAAATCGTCTCCAGTAATCATAACGAGAGACTCATCAACACTGATAGACATGATCGACCTGATCAAAATTTCCTGGAACATATATCGGAAGATCGTACCGATACCGAAAATGAAATTAACAGACCTACAAGACCTCTTCCATCATTAAGACTACCCACTCTAACCCCACCAAGAATAACGTTCCGACCCTCCAACCTCCAGCTAAACTCTCAGACATCACACGAACACGACATACCTAGATGGATAGAAGAATTAGATGATACGAGAAATATAATCCAACATAACGTACATCCATTCCTTCATTTACCCACTAGACAAGCTGCGAATCATACCATTATTTACCTTGCGTTGGAGGAATATACCAGTATCAGTGTTAGAGGTTCATCTTCTAGGAAAAGTTTGGATTGTGTGGTGGAACAAATTAAAGATATGATGAGAAGGACTATACCTGATTCATCTACAACTCCTCAATCAGGTGATTCCACTTTGGTACAAGATGATACATCTGATACAAGTGTTATTGACACGGCGGTGAATGAAGATATCATGATGACTTCAACTTCAACTTCGATTATTGACCATGATTCGAGGGAGGGGAAAGAAGACGAGCGAGGTGAATTGGAGGAGGAAGGTATGAAAAGGGATTATGGTATAATGGGAATTTTGAAAGAAACCAATCGGACTTTTATATTTCATTCTTCCGAATGGACACAACAGGTTAAAGATGAGGTTGAAAATTGGATAATCAAGATATATGGTAAACGAGGGGAAATAGATGGTAAAAGGGGAGAAATAGGAAAAGGGATCTTACGTCGTGTACGATTTGTTACCAAAGGAAACGAGAGTTTTTGTCATGCTTGTGGAGAAGATTTATAATTCAGTGAATACCGTATCATCTGAATACAGGTAACGCAAGGGACACATGAGAGAATTCCAGGAGGGTGAAGAACACCATATTTGAACGATAAGATGCATCTAATTCATAATCTTATTTCTCTACTTCATTTCCTTTCTTCACCTTTTGTGACAGAGTATAGTTTATATACTTTGAACAAACGATTATCAACTAATGACCCATTTTGTCCACCCCAACTTGTCTTCTCCTCGAATCAACCTCTTCAAAGCTTGTTTCTTCAGGTATACACCTCATGCCTACATTCACCACCCACCTTCAACTTAAGTATCGAATATCATCTACCCCACCTTCATCTTGAGTATCGAATGTCGTCCACCCCATTTTTACCTCGAGTATCGAATACCTTCCACCCACTGTTCACCTCGAGTATAAATTACCATCCACCCCAATCTAACATCCAACGGACAACCTTATAATGTCTGATTCAGATCCAATAGTCAAAAAAGACTAATGATGTAAATCATATGTCGGTCCGACTTTCTCATAAGGATATTTCTCCCTCCAAACTTTCGCAATCTCAGATCTGGTACATACCCAAACATCAGGTTTGGTAGAAATGTATTGCATGAATTTCCTTAAAGCCATCGAACGACCGGGTTTAGCTACCATACGATTGTGCATTGCCACGGTCCTAATGATCAGCTACTCTTCTTCTCATAGATTCCTTTTTTTTCTTTGTAGGGTGGGTCAAGTGAAGTAGATGGATGTGTATGGAATTGGAAGGTGGTAGAAGTTGGAAGGTTATTGTTGGGAAGTGATTGAGGCGAAGAGTCGACGATGACCATTGGGTTTACGCGTGTACGATGTAAGGAGGTAGCGGGTGAAAGGGGGATGAGGATGTCACTTCAAGGCGGGATTGACGAAATGAATCGAGGGTGGAGTCGGGGAAGGAATGAGTAAATTTGACTGATTTCGAGGAGCACACCTTGATGCAGGGGAGGAGAGATGGGAGGTAGGGAAATGATTCAACGATGAAACACTCACATCATCTTAGGATGCCCAGCAACACCTTCGGAATAAAGTTGATCAAATTCTCCTTTCATAAGTTCAAACCAATCGTCTGGTGCTGATACTCCAGCACCTCCAGAGACGTAAACTGGGGGTTAGCTCGGGCCTTCCATTCCTTACACTTTACCAAACTCTGGGAAAGAGATCAAAGATAACATGTAAGCTCTCGAAGGAACATATGTGAGGGAATGATGTGTTGGGGGAATATATGAGCTTTTCTCATTGAGTCGTCAAGCATTCCTGGTAGAATAGTGTTTGATGAAAGGCTTATATGAAAAAGTCTAGTGTAACTTAGATGACCAATATAAGGGAAATGACGAGAGGCCACGTTGTGGATGACCAATGAAAGGGAAATGACGACAGATCCAGTATAGATGACTAAGGGTAGGAAGAGAAGATACCAGCGACAAAAAAAAACCAACTCACATCGATGATCGTTGGTACATAAAGAATAAGGAATCATTAACATTCCTTCATCTTTACCACCGTGGATTTTAGAATAAGGATCAGGGATGTAATATGGTAAATCTGAACCGAAAGAATCAGAATTATAAACCAGAGGTACTCCACGTTCTTTATGAACCTAAGTTATTTAGCTTCACACTTTTTCTTGTAGTTCCTCCTAATTATCCCCCTGATCCCAGATTCGACTTTATCTCATGGTTCTTCTATCCACCCTTCACCCCTTACTTCCTCTGCTCGTCCGGGTTTCCTTCAATCTCTCTCTTCTCTTCTTTCTCGTTATACACTTGATAATTGTTCCTTCACTTTTGAGGATGAAATAAATGCGATGATTCATATGTGGGACAGTGAGTTTCTGAGGAGGGAATGGTGGGTTCGATCAGATCGGAGAGACTGGTGAGAGTGGTGAAATTAGTGAGAGTGGTGAAATTGGTGAGAGTGGTGAGATTGGTGAGATTGGAGAGTTCGGTAATGTTGGTGATGTCGATGGGGAAGAATGGGATGCAAAGCATGATTCACTCACCTCCGCTCTGACAAGTTTCTGCCTTACAGACCCCCCACCGATAAACCAACCGGTAGGTACATTCTTCAACCCCGTAGCCTCTTGAAGCCGATCGAAGGATTTGTTGATATGAGCTTTTTCTTCGGCAGTGTTACTACCGTGTATCCCCCAACGGTTCCCGTGACATGCGATCTGATCGTCAGTTGAACATCCCTTCTTACTGACTATACTCCTTTGGTGTCATTTAGATTAAAAGTAAGATATCCGCTTCCCGATGACAAATGAGAGACATGACATCTCATTTGGTCAAAATAACGACCGATAGAGATTTATGACAACGAAAGTTCCCTTAGCTGCGAGAGTAGAGGCAAGGTCATCAACGATATGACGCTCAAAAAACTACTCCATGCTTGAAAGATATATGGTAAACGGGGATGGTGATGAGTAAAACGAGGGAGATGATAAACGGGGATGGTGATGAGCGTAAGGAGTGGGATGATTAGGAGAAAGTCAATAGAGGGAGAAAACCCCAAAGACTCACTTCATGTCCATCCGCTACCAACATTTTAGGATACGGACCACTAGTCTCGAAAGCTCTCGCACATACCCAAGTGGTCCAATGCCAACCGAATTCTTTGAAAAGTTTTAAAAGTCTTGGGAGACCTTGTCTTATACCATATTCGAACTGACATGAGCGGTTATTCTCATGATCCACCTTTCCACCTCACACCCTGATTTCGGAGCACACTTGAGGACCGGTGTGATCTCGTCCAGAGAGATTCATCTCACGCGGTGTCTCTTTTCGTTGATCACTTGAGGCGAGTGACCTTGTGTTTGATAGGGAGAGTTTTACCATGGACAGTGTCAAGGCAGTGAGGGGATGAAATGAAAAGAAGACAAGAAAAACTCACAAAATTCTCAGACATACAATCCCTACCTTCCACAGCGGGACGATCATAACTTAATTCATGTAGAGTTGCACAACTTATCTTATCGCCATTCCAAGGTGTACTTTCCGCTCCTCTAGATAAATCAGCCACCGTAATTCGTTCACCCTCTGCCCCGCCTTATTACTTTCCTCATCACCAACCTACCCACCCATCCTGTTCATCTAGAGACTCAACCCAGCAAGGAGCGGATGGATAAGTATTAGGTATAGGTTGATGAACGACTCACTCTTCATAATTAAGTACAAAAGAAACGGCTATTTTCTTTCCATCGGGCCAACAATCAGTAGGTGGTTCAAGACCGTACCCTACGAAATCTCTAGGAGGAACGTAAAAAGTCTCTTGGTTCCAAGCTACCATCTTGTGTTTTCTTGATTACTGTACTTAGAGATTTCTCAACTTGAGGGTGATAGAGTTATTGAATGTCACGAGTACTGTACGAGTTCAAGAGTTCAAAGAAAGTGAAAGAAATGTAAGTGTAAGTAGTAGAGTAGAGTATCCTTCAGTGACGGAGAGAAACCGAAGTGAGATACAGTCGTTGGTCCGTAAGTAACATCGTAAGTAGAAAGAGCCAAGAGATAAGATGATTCCGAGAATAAACCATAATTTTGGATTTTCGGGTGGTTTACCCGAATGGATGCACGGATCAAACATCCGGGTCTTACAGTGGAGTGGTGATAGCGAGTAAGAGTAGCTACGTAGAACATCTTCTGTGGATTCTGACTCTTGTTCATATTCCCTTTACTCACTCCACGACTGGTCTTCTTGTTACCCAACTACCACCCGAATAGAAAGCTTCAGAAAGAAGGTGAGACCTGCAAGTAAAACACAATGGCGGGAAAATATGACGAAGAATGGTTAGAGAGGGAATTTGTAGGATACGGTTATACTTCTCCTGATCCAAAATGGCCAGGAGGTGCTAAGATCGCTGTCAATTTCTTGATTCAATATAACATGGGTGCTGTGAGTTATTCTACTCGCTCGTTACTCTACCCTACAACATCGTTCATACCCTTGAATATCTATCAGTCCATACGAATTACTCGAGCATTCTTTCAAATACACACAGCCGCAGGCGTCCTATCTAAAACCTTACACCATCTATCAGTATCTTCCGAGCAAGGCGGAAAGAGATGGTAAAGAACGAAAGAAAGTCATCCCCTCACGGAGTCTCATTGGTTCTAGACACTTGGTCGAGTGGGATTGGAGGTAAAAACCCGGATGGAAGTAATGGAGATGAAAACCAAACTGATAATACCAGGAACTAAACCCAGCCGAAGGAGACGAATACGCAGATGGACATCTCCTTGAGATCCCTAGGAAAACACCAACCACAGAGAGAAGTGACATGTTAGAATCTCAAATAGAGTTCGGGGCTATGATGGGGGTTCCTCGTTTGCTCGCTTTGTTCAAAAAGTGAGTTTTTCCATCATATCATTCTATACGGACTTCTAGTAGGTTGGAAAAGTGTTGATGATAGATATAACATGCCATGCACTTGGAACATTTGTAAGTGTCTGTTCACTTTTCCTCCCTATGTTCTCATATCCCACCTTTTTCAAGCTGATTCTCTTACGTTTCCCCTCGATCGAAGGTTACTCTCTGTGCTGGCCAATTCTCTCATGTCTCAAATTACTATTTATTTTAGGTTTATTGTTGAATATTTCTAATATTAGACACCCGCGCGCTTGAACAAGCTCTTTATTGGGTTAAACCTATCCTCGAAGCAGGTCACGAAATGTCTTTAGGTGGACATCGTTGGTGGAATAACATGGATATCTCTCCTGAGACGGAAGATGAATTGATCAATCTCAGTATTGACAAGTTGCAAGAGTTGACCGGTGATAAGACTTTGCCCAAAGGTGAGTTTAAAGGTTACTTTCATCAACCTGTTGTCCATTCGCAACTATCTTGTATTTTCATCCACACTCATCCTATCAAACCAAGCTTGGTGAATGATCACTAATCCACAGGATGGTTCATGGATCGTCGTTCGAACATCTCTACCAAACTTTATTCCCTTGCTCATTCTACAAGAAACCTTCCTCTCCTTTACTCATCCGATTCTCAAACGGATGATTTACCATACTACCAACCATCACTATCAGGTGAATCAGAAGGACTCTTAATGTTACCAATGTCTTACGATACATCCGATTGGAGGTTCAACGGTAAAGGTTCAGGATGGGCGTCACCAAAAGATTTCGCAACTTATCTCATTGATACTTTTGATTGTTTATACGCCGAAGGATCAAGAGGAGAAGGGAGGATGATGACTGTTCTTTTACATCCTCATATTATCGGAAGAGCGACTAGAACTTCTTGGTTTGAAGGTTTTTTAAAGTATATAAGTGAGAAAGAAGGTGTTTGGGTAGCTACTAGGGAAGAAATCGCTAATCATTGGAAAGAGACTTTTCCTTATGATAAAAAGAAAGCTTTTGGACAGACTGGTCAAGCTCCTTGTGGACAGATACATTTCCAGTAGGAATGTAGAGCGGTCGACGTGATGGGGGGTTGGGGGTGGAAGGCGGTCGATATAGTAGATAAGTAGAATATACATTTTAAAGTGATATTGTTCATGTGAGTCGTTACTAATTGACAGACACACCATATCAACATTTGTACTGTACTCACACCTACACAAATACCCCTATTCGCTGACCGTTTGACCCCTATTGACTTGCTAATGGCACGTACCAAGTAAGTCACATACGTACAAACAACTGGTACTTACCGTGCGTAATACTCACGTGAACCTTCACCATCAAAACCGAAGGATCCTTTCTTCCACCTATTATCTTTCTTCCCACTATCACAACATCATACAATACTCTACCCCCTATCAACTGACCCAAGATCCAGCTGTATTATGACCAACCAACCAACCAACCACTACCATCTCTATCCTCCCGGAAGCATCCATCACACGTGAGTCCCTTCCCCTCGGATGAAAGAGTAAGATAAGAGAATAACCACACAGATCGACAAAGAATGATTATCCCCACTAACCGCCCTTCCGGTCGAGGACCGAACAACACCTCAAGCGAACAACCACAGATTCGGAAAAGATGAAAAGCACATGGTATCTCCCCAATCAGGCGTAAGCAAGGGATATCACCCTCTTGTTTCAATTCATCATCTCCGTTCGGATAGTCACCGAGAATCAAATCTACCCTCAAGACCGAAACAATCTTCCACTTCCACTTTCTTGTTGATTCATAGACAGGATACAGGATACCAGGTGATTCAAGAGAAATTGGTGAAAATTTGAAAAAGTCTACAGACGGTGGAATAAGAATTTAGTTGAATAGGTGGATTGGGAAAAGGGAGAAAGGGTGAGATAAGATGATGGTCAATACTACTCTACAAACCATGGATAACACCGCTTTCTTGATGGCTCATCCTGCTTTTGGATTTGGGACATATTGGGTTGGGTGAGTTTTTCTTCTTCAAGCTCGACCCCATCCACGCTAGCTCTCACTGTTCAACCCTCAACAAGACATATCTGATAGAAGTTTGTCACTTGGACATGTCGGACGATGACGTGTCGAGAGAGTGAATCAACTGGGGGTGGATGATGGGTAAATCGTCAATGGCTGATATCAGATTCTTAGTGGATGCGGTTTTATTAGGCGTCATTCTTCAACTCTGCGCGACATGGGCAATAACATCGGGGAAAGAGAGCCCGATTATAAAGATACTGGTGGTTAGTGTCCAGTCTCATGATCTTTTTCACCTGCCCTTTCCTCTCTGACATCCCATCGGGTCATCCTTGTCTATCCACATAACATACTTGATCTCACAACTCTGTCACCCCATCCACAAAACAACTCTTATAGGTAATTTCGTTGATCAATCCTCGCAAAGTGATGTACAAGGATAAAAACGATATCATCGCTCACACCTTAGTGGTACCTCGTCATTCTCAGCTTGGCCATAACCATATTGTATGTTTCCTACCCCCACCCATGCTCAACGCTGAGATTACAGTATATCGGCATTTGCATACCATTTATTTATATTCAACTTTGGTAACTACTCCGCGTTCTCAGATGCTAATGACGCCGGGTGTGAGTTCTTCCTCTACTCAGTATCTATTCGAGTTTCTCGTCAAACTTACGTCCAACCTCTCCACCCCCTTTTCCCTCGGTCATACCTCATCCCAACCTGAGGAGGAACCCCCACTCATCATCTATGACAGCCCTTGGATCTTTCCTTCTCCTAATAACTCTTTGGACGACTCGAGGAACGTTCGTGGACGATGACAAAGCCTCACAAGTTGATCAACAACACACGAATATAGGAATCTACTTAACAATAGGGTTCTCTTGGTTCTTTACACTGGAGACATTTGCAAGAACGCCAGTCTCCGTGAGATCTCCAGAGTTGTGTTTGACCAATCATCAATACCATCCGTTTTCCATTGATCACCCTGTCTCATCTCCCGATCCCCTACCTTGCTATCTCACTGGTCGCTGGGGGAGAAAAGTGACTTGCGGAAAGACTATGAATTGGACGAGTGTTAACTTTAGATGTTCTTCGCCGACAGAGCATGGAGAATGACCAATAAATCGAAAGTATTCGCAGGGTTGACTATATCACTTGCGTAGGTTTATCCAAACCTCCTCTCTCCTCTCTCCTCACCTCCGCATCCCGGACCTTCCATTCTCTTACCCACCCCGAATTTCACCCGCTTCTGAGTTTCACCGTGATAGAGAGAGGAATACTGAAATATAGAATGGGAAGTACCAGTTCCGCTATTGCTGCGAAAGTGTTAGCTCCTGATCCGAGCAAACTCTACGTAAATTTCTCTTTTCCCTCCAATACTCATTCACCCCTTCCCACCACTCCATCTCCGTGTTCGTTCCCATTTCTTTATTTTCATTCCCAATATCGAGCGGAGGTAGGAGGTTGATTGTTAAACCAAGGGGAAAGACAAACATGATTGACCTTTAGACAGTGGAATACCTTGTGTTGGGCTGGGTAAGTTGTTCTCCTTTTTCGCCGTTGTCTTTATTGATGTGCAGATCATCTGTGAAGCTCTCAACGACGTCTTGACCACTTCTGTGATAGCTTTTTACTTGATAAGGAGTAGGAGCGAATGGTCAGAGACTAATCAAATTATCACAAAGTTACTCTTGTACGTCTTGTTTTTCTTCCTATCACTCAACTATCAACTTTACATTAGGACCATTGTTCACGACTTAACTCATACTTTCCTGTATTATCCATCACCATGTAAAGATATCCATTCACCACCCCGTCATCGTCCTCGGTTTTGGCATTCTCGAATTATCCAGGCATTGACCAGGGAGAGTCGCTTCGTCCCTACAACGTTGACGACAAATCGAATTGATCTACTGACGAGGTCGGGTGAAGGGTCGGATGGAGGAGTGGAAAGGTAGGAAAAACAAGGCTGATATTCAGATTAGTGGTCGAGACTCAGCTCCCACCCACCATGATGTAAGCTTTTCATCATATCTTATTCTGAGCTGACGAATCAGGGCTTTAGTATTTCTCGTGTTTTATATAGCTGCTCCGAATACCACTCTGATAGCTTTCTTCGTGTGAGTTTCTCTCACGTCCTGTCCTCTTTTCTTGATTGAACTTCAATCACAGCCTCATTCTTCCTCCATACCACAGTGAACCATTCATTCTGGCGGATGATGAGTCACCTCCTTCCCACATATATATCTGACGTAATCGCAATAATATCCTCTCTGAATTACATTTCCACTCGTCGTGTCCCATCTTCACTCATAAGTCGTTCACCACACGATTTGTAGGCTCACGATCAGCTGTACACCCAAAGTCTACGTCACATGTCTTTTATTCGTCCTAAATGCCAAAGTCAAACTTCAAAGAGAAATCTCTTATGTACAAGGACGATTAGGAACTAGTAATGCTGCTCAGTATAATCGTTCTTCGGTTATACAGATCTCGGTGGGTAATTCACTTCTTACTCTACCCACGTTGGCTTCTTTTATTGATATCTCGAACCTGCTCCCTCCACCCATGACAGAAATCTACATGAAGCGATATCAAGGAGTCATCACGAGATTAGGATATGAAACCTTTCATTACTAAGAGTGAATTATGAGACCGTATCATGGCGTGAAGTGAAGCGTGATGAGAGAATTGGACTAATCCTCAGAATAGATCAAGTTCAAGGACACCACAAAGGTTGAGCGGGATACAAGTTACCACACAAACCATAACGCGAGTGAGTATTTTGTTTGGTTTCTTCACCCGAATTCAACATTCCCCTTAACTCCATTCAATTTCGACTGGAAGTGTACATACGTCTTATACATCACGAGATATTCCCCTTCAATATCCTCACTCTCCAGCTCACACTTCACCCTCCAATGCTTCGGTGACTCGGACTGGTCTTATCTTTCCGACATCGTCACCTCAAGTTCACCCTTTCCCCACACTGTCACACGTTTGATCCCTTGGGATCGCACAGACCGTCGCGCCGTCGGAATGATGTTCGAAATGGAAAAACTGATCATAGCTCTCTGATAAATCCCCTCACTCCCCTTCCCAGACTTCCATCCCTCCACCTTGGGCAGTTAACAATCAAACGTCACACGAAGTGAGTGAGGTGGTCTGATTTATTGACAATCATTTCTTATCTACATGATGTTTTGTGGTTTTTATCTTTCGTCTATGAAGTGTGGATCTAAGAACCAAGTTGTACAGTAGATACCATGAAATTGAGAACAAACGAATATCTGACAAATCTAACCTTAACCATTTCTGATAATATCATTCGCAGTCCATTAAAAACCCTTCTTCTTTCGTTTCGTGTCCAAGCTTCTAGATCAAACGTTCTGATCAAGCCACAAGCCATCAACCACTATGCTGTACATCATTTCATCTCTGTACCTGTACCTGTAAGTGATGACCTCGGAGATTGTTTGCCAAATCGGATGAAAGGGTACTCGAGTCGTACTAACAACTTCGTTTCCTCTTACTTACTTCCTTCTCACCGGCGACAAGTTTTAGGCCAAAGTACCTAGGAGACGCCGAGATGGTGATGGAGTAATGGCACGTACCCTCTAACGGAGATCACAAATCCACTGAAATGAAATCAATGAGGGACCATTTCAGTTTGATGGGGAGTTGACATGGTGTTATTTTGAAAACTTTGAGATAATAGAAAACCATCATACCCTAAAAAATTTACACGGTACGTAATTGTGTGTCTAGATGAATATGTTAGGTGACGGTCGGAAGCCGTGACCCTTCGGAGCGTTATGGGGGATGGCGTGACCGTCAGAAGATCCGTGCCACTTCGAAGGGTCATGGTTGTGGGACCATGACCCACAGAAGGATTGCTCCTCACTGACCATCACTGCTTGAAACAATCATCCCTTCTTATAGAGAGATGTTGGAAGTAGTAAGAAGGTCTGGAAGGGATTTTCGGCTTGTTTTTCTCCATACATGATATGGAAAAAGCAGACAATGATCTTTGGGAAAACACCAAAAATGAGGAGAAACATGCATCTCCAGTGTGTATCTCTAGCTGAACATTGTAGAGTAAGACATCAACTACCTAGCCATGTATTAGAATTGGGCCAGGAAAGATTCTTGTAAAGTTGGCACGATTTCTTTGGTAGGTCATGATCTTCTGACAGTCATGATGACCCCCGTGACACTCCGAAGTATCACGGCTTCCGTGGGTCACGTAACAAATATCTTCTCCCTGGCTCAGAAAACGGTAGAGTTGGTTTGTAACATGTAAATTAATGGGAGTGATGTTACTTTGGATCATGTTGCTTTCTTAAAACCTAATCCGGCATATGGTTTTCGACCTTATTGGATGAGGTGAGTGATTTCTTTTATTTTGATTTTTCCCATTAAAATTGTCAATACAAATTTCATCTTCAAAGTTCATTTGTCAAACTGAAAACATCAAACAAAGTCTTTCTCACACTTCCAATTAACCCCAATAACCCCAATCACATCAATAATCCGAACTTAAAGAATGTATATACCGTTGTATATTACGATACCAGAAGGATATCACAATCAGTCCATGGATATTGAATCAGTACTGATACGTGTGATTGAAAAGAGTCTCAAACGTTAATCCAATAGATAATTAACGTTAATCCAATAGATATCTGATAAATTCGACCAAGATTCGTTTTCTTGTCAAAATGCATATGTATGATCACCTCGCTAACGTCTTGAAAAATCTAATTATGATCACTCCTTTCCTTGTCATAGACATTTCCCTCTTTTCCCCTTGTGTCCACTACCATCCCCTCTTATATCCAATCGCAGACCCGCCTTATCAATCTCGCAAAGATGACAAACCTCGCGAGATGAGAATGATGCGTCATGATGAGATGCGAATTTAATTTTGAAAGAGGAAGGGAGAAAGTGAGACGGTAAAACCCGTCGATTGATCAATCATCTTTCCCTCCTCTCCCTTTCCCATCATCATCCTTATATCCCTCTTCATCACTATCCTCTCCCATAGCAAAAACCGTTTCGCCATGTTCTCCATGTCGTAATGGAACACCCTCCTCGTCATCTTGCGGTTCCGTGGCCAGAGGCATGTGAGAATGACCATGTTCCAACGAACCGATTTCGTAATCTTCTGCATCGGCATCTGCTTCGTCTTGAGCTAATTCTTGAGACATGGAGAAACGGATGTTATCTCGAGACTGAGGAGTTAGCTTGGTGACTTATCATTGAGGCTTCTTGAAGGAAGATCGTGGAATGAAAGATTCGTTAGACAATCCCGTCCCCAAACTTCCCGAGCAAGCCATGCAGAGGTTTGAGAACTGGGGTGATGACATTCGAACAACAACGATCAGTCAAGGAAGTTGGGAGTAAATGGGAAGGAGGAAGGGGGCGGGCAAAGAGAAATTCAGGTACTGTATTCCGTCGATGGACTTCGGTGATGTAGAGATAAGGAGCAGAGACGGTGAACTGAAGTCGGAGAAGGAGAGGGAAAGGCAGAGAAAAGTTAAACTGACAGGTCTCCAAATCCATGCGATACCTGAAAACGCCAATAGATAAATAGTAGCCAACGACCCATCTAAAAGAATCCATCGATATCTCCAATTATTCGGAGCGTAGTCTGTTTATTAGATTTAGTCTCTCGATCATTGACTCGTCCTTTTCCCCGTCGATACCTCATGGTACACCCCGCCGATAGAAGACCACCGGCGTTCGGTAAAGCCAGATCGTTTAGGAGCAACAGTCCGTCCAATACCGATACGTTCGAGTAAAAGAAGACATAGAGCGTCACACGGACTCTTCCACCATAGGAACAGACGAAGGGAAGAATCATTCGGGAAAGGATATAACGTGTAGAGTTCGATTCGCCGAGTTCACCTATTCGACACACGCCACGCATAAAGAAATGAGATGGGGAAGGAGAGAGAGAAGGAGAGAGGGGGAAGGAGAGAGAGAAGGAGAGAGAGAAGGAGAGAGAGAAGGAGAGGGAGAAGGAGAGAGAGAAGGAGAGAGAGAAGGAGAGAGAGAAGGAGAGAGAGAAGGAGAGAGAGAAGGAGAGAGAGAAGGAGAGAGAGGAGGAGAGGGAGAAGGAGAGAGAGAGAAGGAGAGAGAGAAGGAGACAGAGAGAAGGAGAGAGGGCGAAGGAGAGAGAGGAGAGAGGGAGAAGGAGAGAGAGAAGGAGAGAGAGAAGGAGAGAGAGAAGGAGAGAGGGAGGGAGAACCCAATTCAGACTCACCCTCTTCTAATCGATTCGAAAGACTCATAGAGCTAATGACAAAAAATACCGCAACGGCAATGACTGAAATGACCAAGATCCTCCAAAGACGTTTAAACATTGCTAATTTGTATCTCTGTTTCCGAGCTTGAAGATGAAGTATTGTTCCTGGGTGTCAACGTCTTCCTTGTCCATACCGCCTCATAATCAGATGATATGTCAAGACCATTGATAAGCGGCCCAAAAGATGAGTGGCGACTTCCAACAATAAACGTAATGACATAGGACGACACAAGAGTTTTTGAAGACACAGTCTGAAGTATGATTTCTCAATAGACATGTAGAAAGGCGGTGAGAGGTGTGAAGAGACACCGACGAGACCAGCGCTTAAAAAGGAAGATGAAAAAAAGTAGTCAGATTTTCAAATGACCCGGAACACAAGAACATTTCTCAAAGATAGCTAGAAAAGTGGCGTTTGGAGCAAAAATACAGCACACGGGTGAGATAGAAAGAGCTCTGTGAGATGTAACATCCGTCCGACGTGATAAATACAGTATGACATATGGGAAGTAACGCAAAGAGAAAAGAAAGAGAAACTCACCATTCAAAGAAATAATAATCCACATCAAAAACCCCGTCAAGGTCAAAGCGAGTGGAAATATGAGAACCAGAATCAAGAAAAGAGGTGCACTATCAAGTTCAACTTGAACAGTTCCTATTGAATAAAGAACTAACAGTCAGCATACCGTCCACACTTTCCGCTCATCATACAAGACAAGATCCTTCTTTACATCTGAAGGACAGTAATTCATCATTTCCCATGACTAGGAAATAGAGAGAAAGACAAGAGGAGATAGAGAGAAAGGGAAAAGAAAAAAGAAACAAGATCGTTCCTCGGGTACAAACTGGACCAATGACAGCTAAGTATCACATTACAGAGGGTGAAGAGTAGGATTGGAGGTATGATGGAATGAAATTTAGTAAGAATGAACAAGTTTCAAGTGTGTGAAAATGTGAAATGGAATGTTACAAGTTTCGCACAACTTGTGAAAAGATACAAAGAAATTGTTATATATATATGTCAAAATGGGGAAAAGGAAGAAAATGACTCACCTCCAAAAACGAAATGCATCAAAGTTAGAATCCTAACTCGATTCATTACCACTCCTAGACTTTGAGTCACCACACTTAATCCCATACTAACAATCAACAACAAAAAGAAACTTAAAGAATTTCTAGCTGCGTTCAAAGTTGCAATGACGAATAAGAATACTAATGAACCTGTGTTTCCACCGTGTTTGTTCACATAACGATAATAAGCGAATTGAGCTAACATTTCGATTATTAGGAAGAGGATGGTTCCGGATATGTAATATTGCATTGGTCTGAATATGAGTTCTTTGTCTTTTTGTTTCACACGATTCTCCCCCTTCCCTTTCTCTCTTGTTTGACTCTTTCTTGTTGTGTCATTTTGACTTTTGATTGTTTGCTCAAGACATGTTCCAGACATGTGCTGACATTCTTGGGTTGAGGGGTGTTGTGGTAGAAGCAGAAGGAGGAGCAGAGGAGGATAGAGATGTGGGGTGAAGTAGAGTTGCAAGCTTTCACATTCGGGAAGGGACCCATGCAGGAGTGTCACATCATTTTCGAGCAACGAAGCACCTTATGAGTCTCCCGTGCGAAGTATAGACCTGACGAGCCCTCAATGGCGGGTAAGCGGCGAGTGACATTCGATAAACGGCGTCGGAACGACCGATGTATGATGAATCTAGAGAAGAAGAGAGGGACGGTCAACGAGTGTGGGATGTGTCTTCAAAGCAAAGCAGTCTACACAAGTTGGGAATGAAGGAAGAATCGGACAACTCACAAAAGCTCCGAACGATATTTTACGCAAAGATACGCCCATCCACATCCCAGAACAAAGTATACGACACTCAAGACGAAGTAAAACTATCGTCAGCTCTCTTTCCATGATAGCAACATCTACTCCACTACTTCCCCTGCTTCGTCTACACGCTTCCGGAGTACACATGGGATAATATGTGCGATTGAGATATGTCTGTTCCCCCGCTTTTAGACGCCAGAGGAAGAAGGGATAGCATGGGATGACATGCGATTGAGACCTGTCTGACCCCACATTTACAGATTTCCAGAACGATATCGGATAACATGCGATTGTAGTGATGACTCTCCACCTAGCGCGTAACGTTTTATGACATATCTACTGGGAGAGTGTGACAGTCCTCGTTCACCATCTTCCCTTGACATATAGATCAGACATAAAGAAAAAAGAACTCACGTTGATCTTGGGATATTCAACAGCTGGTAATTCCCCTTCGAAAGTATTTCTGAACAGAACCGTCCCGCTGTATTCCGCGTGTGTCTGTCTTGGATTCATATCATCACGGACGAGATGATGTGTTCCGTCTGTTGATCTCTTTGTGTTGTCTCGGATACGTTGTTGAGGCTTGTCAATTGGGATGGATCGACCCCCGACGAGAGTTACAGGGACGATACCTATCATCAGACTTTCATCTTCACACTGCTTCACATGACTATGATTCCATACTTCCAAACAAAAGCAAACCCAAAGAGTGGCAACGGACTGTAGGCAAGTCGGATCCTAAGATGAGATGAAAAGTTTCAGAACGTCATGGTTGATATTGAGAGAAACCCTCCACCCCACATGACGAGTCTTGTGTAAAAGCGATTTTATGATGACTCACCGACACAATAATATCCCGTTTTCGGAACGGCATACTCGATAGGTCCAGTATACGTCTCCACTCCGTCACCTCCAGATCCAGAAGGTGTTTCAGGAGGGACATTTTCGTCCCCCTCATCATCCATCTCTCCTGATCCTATTTCATCCGTATCATCCGAACCCCCGTCATCATAGATATCCCCTTCGTCAGGATCTTCCAATTGTCTTTTTTTCCTCCATCTTTTCATCGTTTTCCAAGCAGTATCATCCTCTCCTTCATTCATCATCCCTTCTCCTGCACCCACATCATCCATCATCTCTGCTACTCCTACACCATCCATCATACCTCCAGCGACGTCCGCATCCATCATGTTATCTGTATCTTGGTCCGTCTCATCGTCGTATGATCCACCTGTTTCTTCATTGCCATATGATTCATCCGCGTCTCCTCCATCACCATAAGGATCACCCGTTTCTTCAAAAGGTTCATCAGGGTCACCCGTTGGTTCATCGGAAACTCCTGTGGGATACGAACCGATTCTAGTTGTGGAAGATTCTACAGGGTAGACTTCATCTTCTCCGGTTGGAGGATAAGGTGAGGTGGGAGTGGGGAATGAAGAAGATTGGAATTTGATAGCTGATGTGAATATGGATGTGGAGGATAGAGGGATGGAATCTGGAAGGGAAGTGATGAATTGACCTAGTTGTGATGAGGAGCATAAGCCAGAGCGGACTGGCGGTTAGAAAATGCACTGCTAAACCTTCAGAGGGGAGGGGTGACGATAGTTGAGAGGTAGGTGGTGAGAAGGGTTAGCAGGAGAGGGAGAGCAGTAGGAGCGGAAGGTGGAGGGGGGGGGGGGGAGAGAAGGGAGAAAAGGAATGGTGTGGAAGAGAGAAGGAAAGGGAACCCACCAGCAGATGTAGTGCAAATATACGTTTTCTAAAAGATCAGCACATCTTCCCTTTCCGCCTCTTCATTCGTTCACAACCTACAGGAGGATCCCCACCCACATCATCATGATCCCCAGAGATGGTATCCGCTCCTAGATACTTTGCATCTTTCCATTCGTAAATGACCACTGCTACTTGGCCTACGGAAGTGTCGTCGAAGGTGACTGCGGATTAGCTTTCCCTCTTGATTCATTGATCACTGGGCGCACGCCGAGGGTGATATTGTGACATGTTCCACTCCCCACAATCGGTAAAGGTCAAAATTCCGAGTATCATCATTATGGTATTATTACAGCGCGGGCAGAACATACTTAGAGATAGTAGACTGCGGATGGGTTGGGGTTGTACCCCTATAAGATGGATGTGAGTGGGAAGCAGAAAGACTGACGGCTTATGAAAGCTTGTTTCCCCCCATACATGCCTGAACATACTTCACGGACGTCATCGGTATCTCTTATTGGTACTAAAGGTCAGCTTTCATCACCCTTTCTGTTCCCACCTCCCCACCATCTACCACCCCCTTCACCCTTCGCCCTTCTCCGTTTACTCAACTTCCCCCTCTCTCTCTCGAGCCAGACACCGAGCTGACACTCCACTCACCTAGATAACCCGCGGCGGTAGACAGAGCGCAAGCAAGACCCAACCATCTCCAACCCGACAAGGGGTTCATCATCATGTACCACGTCGTCACTGTCGCAGTGGTGATAGTGATAGTTGTAAGGAATGTAACCCCCTTGCACTCGCCCTTCGCCCTTGGAGTCACGTGTAAAATGCCACACTCTCGGCGATACGGCTATACCGTCTAACCGAGTGGAGCCCCACATGTGAGAACCGAGCTTGCTTTTGACGCCCGAGGTGTGTCCGTGCATCGATCACTTTGCCCGCCGGCAATTCTTCCCCGTTTGCTTCTCTTCATCTCTTTATACTCTTCTCACCTATACTTTCACTCTATATACCACCTGCTACTCCTATCTGGGGGAGTGTGTCAGTAGTACTCAACAAAGAGAAGAGAGAACAACAAGCCAGAACAAGAAAGATAACCGCGAGTTGGCTGTTGACTCAATCAATGACCCGGAACGACCATGCCCCCAACAGCTGGACCGTCTGAAAAGTCAAAAGCGAATTGTAAACGTGGTCCTCCCAGTTGTGGAGAATGTGTCAGGTTAAAGCTCAAGGTGAGTCATGACTCTTCTTCTATTCCCTTCGCCTCAACTTACCTCGTAATCGTGAACTTTCCGCATCAGTCAACCAACATTCCATCCTGAAACTCACCCTCTGTCACACGACATCACAACGCCAAGCGGTCACATCTGACACCCAGTGCACGAGAACATGGCCATGTACAAACTGCGTGAGACGTGGTTGTTCAGCCATATGTCCTTCTGGAACCTTACGTCCGAGGTGAGCATCAATATTCTCTTCCCCCCCATTCTCTTCTCAAAATCTCATGTCATCATTTCATCTCAACTCTGATGGCTGATGATGAAAAAAGGGATGACCTCAAAATGCAAAAAACCGTCAAGGCTCTTTTGGCAGAAAACGAAGCTCTCAAAGCCGCTCTGGCAGCGAGGAATGAAGATGCAGAAGGTGAATGGGATCCTTCGATACCTATAGAAAACAGAGCGACGGTTCATCTGAGAAGAGAATCTGAAGGGTCTCCAGGCGGTCTAGTGAGTTACCCTCCTTTCAAATCATTCATCTCCACAACCAAAGCTTTTCTTACATTTACACTGCTTTGAGACATTCGACTCAAAGAAAAGATTTAACCCTCTTTGAAATGCGCAAGGCCGAAGGGTGAAAGGCGTTTGTTTGGAAGGAGGTGCTTGTACATCCCGTTCGATCATCCCCGTCTGGCCGATAGCGCAAACGATTACTGGAATCACCGAATCCCCCTTGATGGGATTCCATTTGTGTCTTAAAGCAAAACCTGGGGTAGACAATGGACTGACATTTCAGCCTGATACATTGCATACGGTCTCTCAACTACATCCTAACTCTGCACACGCTCAACTGGTCTCACCTCAAAGTCAATCCCAATCACCCGGTTACACCCCTCCAGCTACAAGAGTGACAACTCTTGAATCGCGTATTATCAGTAGTGTGAGAGATGAATCTCATCTCGCTGCTGTTTCAGGTAGTGGAGCGGGGTTGATGGATTGGACGGATGAGGCTGGTAGGTATATAGGTAGAGGAGCGGGAGCTTTGTATGTTTGTGAAGATGAAGATGGGGAGGGTGAGGGTGAAGTGGTGAGTATGCTTTTCACCTTGCTTTGGTATCGCTCATTCTCACTGGTCGGCTCACAATCATCCATCTCAATGGCTTTTGTGCCCCCGCCTCTGAATGTCTGCAAAGGATTCGCAGGAGTGGTGTTTTCGAGGTGGGAGCTCATGATCATAGACAGAGAACAATTCTCCAGCTGGAGACCCAGGCTCAAGTATGACATTCCCATTCATGGCCTCCGATCCGTCCGTCTTGATGCACATGCACGAAGTCATGCCACCCAAATCGGGTGCTCTTGCTCTTTTGCAAATATACTGTGAGTATCTCACATCTTCCCTCTTCGCTCACATCACTCAAACCTAGAAATACAGATACACAAGTACACCGCTGACCTCAGACACTCGAGTTGAATGGATGTACACCCCAACCGATCGTCGAGCCATAGCTTCAACACTCGAAACCATCTACACACCCGCATCCATCATAACAGGTTTACACAACGTCCCTCCACATCGACTAGCTACATTCCTCATGGCACTCGCTTTGGGTCATGTCTTTGCGGATCATACTTCCCCAGCTCCACAAGCCCAAAGACTTTTCTCTATTGCTTCGGCGTTACTCACTTTGCCAAGACATCACTTTATGGTCAAACATTCAACCGCTGCGGTGGAATGTTTACATATGATGGTATCGTTTTTATTCTCCACTCATCAACCTGAAGCTGGGAAAGCTGCTTGGCCTCTGTTAGGGACTTGTATACGTATTGCATGTGCGGTGGGGTTGCATAGGGACGGAACGAGATGGGGTTTGGGTGGGGTTGAGAAGGAGAATAGGGAGAGGTTATGGTGGGAATGTATGACTTATGATCTGTTGTGAGTCATCCTCAACTTGGATCCTTTCTCTTGATACCTACCCATCCCCCCTTCCCTCACCTTCGATCCTCTCATCTCTTGGATGCGAAGTGTACTGTATCGTCGCCGCTGCTCTGACCGTCTCATCCGTGAAATCGACTATAGCTGCCCTGACTGTCTCATTCATGAACTTTCATATCCCAGACAGGTTGCTCACATACTAGACAATCTCTCAACTTCGGAAGACCCTATTCTATCCCGGTACATTTATCAGACTGTCAACCTCCTTCTGATCCCGATCTCTACCCTCATCCATCCCACAACTCTCATCCATCCCCTGCTTCTTTACAATCCGACCCTTACCCTCGATCCAAATGGGACGACCAATTCCATCAATTGAAATACCGACTAGTAAGAAGGTTCGTACGAATAGCCGATTGTCTAGCTTCACCAGAATTACCACGATACGACGTTGTCATGCAACTCGACGGTGAGTTGAGAGGTGTGGAAGCTACCGCACCTAGTTGGTTAAGGTGGCAAACCGATGGAGAATTGAGTGGTGGTTGGTCTAAGAGATCATTTGAAGAGGTGGGATCTAAGAGGTATGAGGATGGGCAGGGTAATGGATGGTCTAAACCTGATGAAAATCAATCTACTTCTGGACGTTCAAAATATGGTGAAATCTCATCTGATTGGTCAAAATCTAATGACGTCGAGGGTGGTTGGTATAAACAAGAAAATCAAGCAATGGGAAGAGGAGAGAGATGGATTGAAGAAATGACTGCTGGTTTAGGTGATGAAGATAAAGAGAAAAGAGTACCTCAAGTTCATATGGCAGCTTTGTTATTACATAAAGCTTTGTTAGGTGGGTCGGTTTCGTTGCTAGTTATCCTCTTCCTTGCTAGTCTCCCTATCTCTCACTGATTGGAAACCAACCTATCCCATTTCCTCCGATTTAGGTCATTCATGTCTGTGTTCATACCATCTTTGACTTGCCCTCGAGGTCCCTCTGCCCTGCTTGTTGTTTTCTCTTCGCGGAAAATCAACAATCAACCTCATCACACCGAGCTTGAACTCTGGACCATCTGAATCTTCGAGTCATCAGCGAGCACAACGCTGATTGCAGCCTTACATCGACCATGGTTCTTCCAAGCTATCGCCGCGGGTTCTGAACCTCTTCGAAGTCCTTATGCAGCTTCTTTCCAAGCTTGTATTTCTTCTGCTAGACGACATACTCAAATAATGGGATCATGTTTGAGACGTTGTCCTGGTGCAGCGTATAGTTGGTGGTTTTTCCTCTGTAAGTTCGATTCGTTTGTTATCTTGTTCTTCCTAATCATTGTAATTTCCTGATCATTACAATATCATATCCATAGTAATGTTATACCCATTACAATGTCGTTTCCATTTTAATGTTATACCCATTTCGATGTCGTTTCCATTCCAACAAGAACGAAACAATTATCAGAAGTCATTCAATACCAAATCCGCAATCCATCAATTTTTTTCCATAACAAATCGAAGATATTAGAATGACAGTATATTCAATTCTTTCAAAGAAAGAAGAAAGAAAAAAAAAGAGAGAGAAAACATGTCCACTGACTTTTAGTCCACGCATACACATCAGCAATAGTCCAAGCTGCAGTCCTTTTACGTCTACCAAACTCCATAATGGCAGATGAGATAAGAACGGATTTTGATCAAACTTGTGGGATCATAGAAGAGATGGGACCTAATAGTCGGTTGGCCAGAAGAGCTTTACCTATGTTGATGAGACTCAGGGAAAGGTTGGGGTATGTGGAAGGGGATAATGGGGGTTCGGGTGTTGGGACAAGGACGGGGGTAGGGGTAGGTGATGTGGGTATGGATATGAGTGGATGGGGACAAGCGTGGGTGTTTTCTTCTTGTCTTCTCTTTTCCTCTCTTTTCCTCTCTTTCCCTCTTTCCCTTTTCCCCTCTTGCCTTCCTTTTCTCTTCTTCTGTGTTTCTTCACTTCTCCTGTTCTCTTCCCTCACCTTTTCTCCTCAATCTGACTCACTACTCAATCAGAATGATTTGGTCGTCTTCGCAATCTTGTCTTGCTTGAGCTCTGTTCATCTCTCACATACCTTTCACTTGCCCGGTCCCCTTCTACCACAATTGGTTACATCTTCATACTACCACCATCACATCTTTGTCAACCCTCTTCGAACCCCTGGTCCACTTATCCTCTCGATCCAATTTCCTCCTATTCTATCAATCCCTTCCCCGTCTGACCCAATACCTCAATCTCAACACGGACGTCCTTCCGTAAACCCCGTGTCAACGCAAAAATAAGGAAGATGGACATGAAGGAATTCTCAGAACTCAATGTCGAGTCGCACAAACAGGCGGAGGGGGAAACAAAACACTAACGTTCAGTCCCGACCCTTTGGGTCCATTCGCAGATACATCCTTACCACCCGAAATGAGTTTTCCGCAACATGAAAACCAAGTGGATCCTCAGAGATTGGTCGCTGATCCTGCTCATATTTTGTTGATGGAACAATTACCTGCTCAGTATCAAGATCCATTAGAATGGGCGGGGATGGATCCGTTGTTACAGACTTTGTCAGTTGTTATTCTCTTCCTCTCGTTGCTCTCTCCCTCTTCCTCTTCTCCTTCCCCTTCTCTCCTCTTTCCCAAAATGTCTATGATCCCCCGATTCACTTCTTCTTTACCGAATGTTTGATTTCTCCCTGCTCGTCCAGTCCCCTGATTTCACGTCTTTTCTCCTGCTCTCTCTGCTACTCCCACGCTCGCTGTTACTCCCGCGCTCTCTCTCTCAAACATGCAACCTCCATATATCTTACATCGCAACCACAACTTTATAGTCCACTTCCTTATGATCGCAACTTGCACTACAGTCGCACCTGTCCACATGGTCATTGTCGACCCTTTGTCATAAGCAGTATCAAACCAAACGACGATAACCACTTTGTTGGTCGAACGGAAGAAAATGGCTAATCCCCAGATTACATTGGAACGCTCATTCCGATCATGTAACATATCCCGATCCAAGTCAAATCCTTCATCCCCGTCCACATCCACATGCCCAATCCCATCCACATCCACATGCCCAATCCCATCCCAACGTACCACTATCAACCTCGAGTCAATCCAACTCTTCTCTAGGTGATCAACTAACACCTCCTAATCAAATATCATGGCAAATGCCACCACCTCATCAATTACCACAAACCTCTTCACAACATTTAACTCCTAATTTAAATCAAAATACAACACATTATCATCATCCGACTCAACCTCAATCATCTCATTTATCTCAAGCTTCCATGTCACATTTGATCCATTCGACTCATGTTTCTTCACATTTACAACCTACCAATAGGTCTTCTACACGACAAGATTACACTCATCAGTATCCTGGTACCGGTGGTGGTAATGGTAATGAACGATGATTTCCGACACCTCACCAACTTGATTGATAATGTTCCTGATCGGTTTAACGATCCTTGAAATTCAAACTGTATGAATCTTCAATCTTCAATCATCAATCTTCAATCATCAATCTTCAATCATCTTTCATCTACATCTTTCATCTCCGAATTTGTCCCCGTCATGATTATCACGAGCTTCGAATGTATCCTGTCTATTGTCTATTTACCATTCGACCAAGAATAAAAGTCTTACATACGCAAATCTTCGAATTTTTCCAGCGGGAAACAAAACGGACTAAATTTCGTTCGATACTTTTTCTCTCTTATCACTCACTGTCAATATACATCCGAGTAATTTGTATATATTGTCAATTGTTAATTTTTCGCATCTGTCCATTTTGTATTTACTTTTTGCTGGATCTTTTTTGTGTATCCTTGTTGGCATTGAAGTGTCATTGTGCATTTGTATCATTTTACGTATATAATCTCGGTTTCATGCATGTGCATTTTGTTTCGGTACGAGTTCTGCTTTGTTCATTTTTATAAATGTCAATCGACGAAAGAGGGTGATTGGTCGATGTTAATAGTAATGAAGAAGTATTGGGGGTGTCGTGATGACCATCATGTCTACGAGAAACGAGGTATGAGGTACATGAGATATGTTACAGGACCCACGGAAGCCGTGACACTTTGTCACCTCAAATGATAATTGACTGTACATGAGATGCATGGGATTGATATATGTACAGTGAACGAGTGATGATGATACATGAAACTTGATCATGATAAATGGGACGATATCAAACAAGTTGGAATTGAATTACACCTCTCGTGGGGTTGGTGGTTGGTTCCATTGTACAGTTGAGACGAGTTAAGACGAGTTGTGATTCTTTGATGGTTTTGTGATGAACCAAGGGGTTATTTCACTTGATTTGGACGGTGTGTAAGTGAACGAGGATTGACACTGAATGTAAAAGCTCTCGGGGATGGACCATGAGGTTAAGTGAAAGAGTTCAAACGGGTTCTGAACATCAGGTCATCAGCCATTGATCAACTCGAAATCATCTTTGGTATCTAGGACAGCAAGATGGTCAGACAAGAAATGACGTTTCCTATCTCTGGGTGAAAACGTTAGAGTCAAGTATATAAATGAACCAACCGTCTGTCCGGTGTGACCGGACTGGTTCGACTATCGAACAGATTAGAGGGTCGAACAGGTTTGATTGGTGCCCTACGTGGGAATGTAGAATTATGGACATGCGAGACAAGTGAGGTGGTGGGTAGGGGGGTTATGAAGGAATCAAGTAAATGAAGAGAAAGAGAAAGAAGCGAAGATGGACAGGGGGAATAATTTTCTTATGTTTTAATGAACAAAACAACAAAGCAGTCCATTTTAAGGGGAAAATACACCATAGATCGGAGAGAGAGACTGGGTTGTCATAGATAAGATTAAACAAGCACTCACCACCACATGCTTCACAAGGTTCCTCAAATATCTGATCGTCGTCTTTCACAAATCGTACACGTGCCAGAAACCCATCTATGTGCTGTCGAAACTGGGCATCTGAATCATCGTTCCGTTCAATGAATTGTCTCATAACGGCAATTTCGAAGAAAACTTCATCTGAGAATCGAGGAAATTTATCCGCATAAGGTCCTAATGGAGAAAGATGACCGAGAGGATTAAAGATGATGATGAAAAGATTATCATACTTGGAAACTGTTTCATCAATCAACCCAATCTCAAAGACGAGGAAAAAGGAAAAAGAAGAAAAACACCCTAGCAAAATGTTCAAACAAAGTCAAAGATCTCTTCCAAAAAGAAAATTGAAAGACTTACCGTCTTCTGTGACCCCATCAGATAGATAAGGGTCACCAAAAATTAATTCTAAGCATTCTACTACATGTTGAATTCTTTTGATCATATATCTTGTAATCTCTCGTCTATGTCTCTCAAAGTTTGCTGGATTATCATCATCATTTTGAACAGAAAGAGGATTGACTTGTTTGGTAAATCCGATCCTTATGTTGAGCATTTCATCAGGGGGGATATAAATGTTCGTATCGAATGGTCGGATGGAACAATCATGGAATGTCAGACTTTCCAATGTATCAATGCCATGGAGATTTGATAGATGTTCAAATGAGTTGGAATGAAAATCACTAGATGTTTCTTGATCCGATGGGAGGATAGGAAGTCGTGGGAGGGTTAAATGACCCGAGGGAGGGAGAGGATAACGTATGCAGAGGTGTTTGGGTTTACCGAAAAGGGGAATGACTTGGGACAGCGGGACGCGATAGTAATCCTCACTGTCGTAACCTTGTTCCTCGTCTTCCTCATCGTCGCCATCGTCCTCGTCTTCCTCGTCTTCCTCATCTTCCTCATCTTCCTCATCTTCCTCATCCTCCTCATCCTCCTCCTCATCCTCCTCATGGTTCTCTTCCTCCCCTTCCCCTTCCACACCGCCATGTATATCTCCTTCATCCTCCTCCAAGAATATGTCCGGACGATAAGCCACAACAAGTCTGTCCAGTTTGGGCATCACTGTTCCCTCCCAGTGCATCTCAGGGAGATTGATTGACATCCCGTCTCCTAATTCCTCCACGTAGACGACCAAAGTTTCCACACATCGCAGAGCCATCGTCATCCGGACCGGTATATTGCCACAAATACCCAGTTGGTATAGCCAAGTAGGGAGAAAGCTATAATGAGGTAGATGTGGAAACCGCGCAGGGAGATTTGGGTTGAAGTCTGATGGACTATGTTGCGTGACCAAAGGAAGAGAGAGCGTGTACGTCCGATATAAGTAAGGAATGACGAGATCGTAAGAGTTCTTGCTCGTCAGAGCCAGAGAGGCAAGGGTAGCCCGAGAGGAAGATTTTTCAAGTTCTTGAACGATGAAGAGGAGGATCTCTTTGGGAAAGAATGGGAGGGAGAGGTGGGACTTGAGGAGTGAGGAGGGCATGGTGATGGAGAGTTAGAGTAGATAGAGGACACCTCCCTGCGGGTTAGTTTAGTATGATGGAATGACTCGAAGACACCTCACCTTTGGAGGATATCTGTCGCAGTAGGTACAGGACCTTTTTATCTCATTAAAAGAGGATTCCTCGAGGGATACAGTCAGAGAAGCGAGTGGCAAAGTATGGTGAAGAAGAGTAGAAGAAGAAGAAGAGAAGGGAAGGGAAGGAGGAAAAGTTTGACCGGGTGAGTGGACGACCTCCACTTTACGCTAATCAGTCCCAACGTGGCGATGTGGCACTTTCACCAACGTGGCACTTTTCTTAAAAAACCAGGTGAAACGCGCGCGCGCACCTTTCACAATCACCCATCCTACTACCATCGATCTTTTCTCTTTTTTTCTGGCCAAGGCCAGGCCATGCTCTGTGAGTGAGAAAGATACATACGATTTCAGAAAGACTACTCAATTGGGATAGTAGACCATGGGAAATCACGAGATGTGAAGCCGATCTCGAACACTTTCCTTCCTTCTCACCATACGCTTCTAATTTGGCCCGTTCTAGTCTCTCGGGCCCGACTCGTCCGACCCTAAAGTCTAGATGGACTACCAGGACAAATGATATGAGCACAGGATAAGGAATCCTCCCAGATCTTCTCAAAAAAGAAGATATTGGATGGGAAAAAACAAGAAACCTGTCCCCTCCCCCGGGACGACTCGGACGGAGGACTCGCAATTGTGCTGATCCGGCCGTGTATCTCCTCTTCCCACTCTACACAGTCTTAAACATACTTTCTCACCCCATTTGAAAGCTATGCTACCAGATCATGAGAAGATGTGAAATCTGGGAAAGAATCAGACAACTGCACTGCTTTTTCAATGCACCACAAAAGAGGGATCTGGGGGTCGGGTCTCGGACGTGAACGTTTTCACGGTCAATAAGCGTTTGTGAGAGCTATAAGTTCTCATCATCTGAGATATCATCCCCACCAGTAGTTCGTAGCTCTTCAACTAGTCGGTTTCTCCTTCTACAATACTAACTTGCACGCCAAACCGATATGTCTCATCCACAGTCCATTGGGTTGTCCACTATTTCCGGCGTGACAGAATTTGCAGACAACCACAACCCTCATCTGACCTCTTCAGTCTTACAAGTGTCGTCTACTCCAGTGGGAGATGATCGCTCCTTGGCTAACTCGGGCTACTTGCCGGTACATCAAGCATCAGTCCCAGTCGATTCTGAACTTGAGCACACGCCCAAGTCTAAAGAAGACATCAGGTTATCAATGCAAGACACCTCCGTCCCAGAAACTATTTCGTCCGCCGATAATCTTCCCGGTGCGCTCACTGTGATTGCCAAAGCACCGGGGCGAAAAGCCGACATGGTCATAGCTCCAACCTGCATATCATACGCCTTGGAATCAGAAGGGGATGGGAATCAAGACCCAGACACTGCTGACTTGGCAATGCGTTTGAGGGGTGGCGGTATTTGTGAGGGGGATTGTGTTGCTCGGACAAGACATGGGGACACCACATCGGAGAGGATTATATGTAAGAAGTTTTGTTACTGTGGATAACACTCCTGGGTCCAGCACTACAAGATGATAATGGGAATGCATTGAGAGTTTCAATCCAGGAATCTATGGGAACAACTGTTTTTGGCGGACCGAACCCGTGATGGTCTCACAGACTCTCTATAGATCTGTCATGGACGAGCAACACGCATTGATGTTGCTATGACCATTTGTATCTTGCTGTCATGAGAACTCAACTGGTTCTGGCAAGTTGTATATACAGTAGTAACTCAAAGAATTTGGACTAAATCTTCCACAGGTCACATCTTGTCATGACCAGGTTGCAAGCCCACAATCATAACCATCCTAAAAGGCTCAATATCAACTCTGCTCATGAGAGCTGATCTCGCTACAAGTGCTGGTTGTGATACATCCTCAGTCTGTGATGCTGACTCCTATGACCCTTTGAAGCCTAATTGTCTCCCCTTTGTCACCTAACGGATTCAGACCATCCACCAACTTTGCTGATCCCTCAATATCATTATTTGGCTACATCAACTGCAGACAAGGCACAATCTATCACCTAATGTCACGAATGCAGTAAGGGACCTGCATCAAAATGTCCTCGCTAAAAGGCTTAATACTCGGGATCTGCCTAGCAGTCTTGAGCCACTCATAAGGCGTACCCTGCCACCTAGCACCGGAGACACTCAGACTTCCATAGGACTACATTGAACTTAACCAAACCCGCGACCAATTCTTCATGTTTTCAGTACCTTTACATGGTGCCAGACTGAAGAAAACACTGGCATTCACACAGGATCATGTGTAGAAGAAGGGATCAGAGCAGTTCAACAATCATAGCTGGTCCTGACACTTGTGTTCTCTTACATACAGTCGGGTGTCAAAAGTCAAGAAAGACGTTTTCATAGTAATTTGGCTGGGAAAATCTGTGTGCATTATCAAAATGGTGTTCATTCTGTCAATTGGCGTTGTACCCCTCTCAAGTCCTTTCAGAGGATGTTTAGGACTATCATCTATCATGACCCGCTACCAGACGCTAAGTTTTGTGAGTGTAATCTGCCCTGGGAGCATTTTGAAAACAGTCCAGTTTGGTGTAATGCATATGTTAGGTGACGGACGGAAGCCGTGACCCTTTGGAGCGTCATGGGGGATAGCGTGACCGTCAGAAGATCCATGCCACTTCGAAGGGTCATGATCATGGGACCATGCCCCACAGAAGAATTGCTCCTCACCAATTACCACTGATTCAAACAAGCATCCCTTTTTATAGAGAGATGTTGGAAGTAGTGAGAAACTCTGAGAGGGATTTTTCACTTGATTTTCTCCATGCATAATAGGGAAAAAGCAGACAATGATCTTCAGAAAAACACCAAAAATCAGGAGAAACATGCATCTCCAGCATGTATCCCTAGCTGAGCATTGTAGAGTGAGACATCAACTACCTAGTCATGTATTAGAATTGGGCCAGGAAAGATTCTAGTAAAGTTGGCACAATTTCTTTGGTAGGTCATGATCTTCCAACGGTCATGATGACGCCTGTGACACTCCGAACTATCACGGCTTCCGTGGGTCTACGGAAGGAAGCGGTGACACTTGGGAGCATCATGCGGGATAGCGTGACCGTCAGAAGATGTTAGCCGATAGAATCGGGCCAGGACGGCCGAACCGCCGTTAGAATTACCCCTTCCGTCGGATATTTCTCCGTTCAACTTATCCTCTGAACTTTATTCGATCGTCTCTGGTTTTATGCGTGTGAGTGGAATGTGATAAGTATAGAGACATGTAGAATTGATGCATGCTCTTTTTCCCCTCTGTATTACCATCTAATTATCAGTAAACAGAAGATCCGTGCCACTTTGAAGGGTCATGGTTGTGGGACCATGACCCACAGAAGAATTGCTCCTCACTGATTATCACTGCTTCAAACAATTATCCCTTTTTATAAAGAGATATTGGAAGTAGTGAGAAGGTCTGAGAGGGATTTTTTGCTGGTTTTTCTTCATGCATGATATGGAAAAAGCAGACAATGATCTTTGGGAAAACACCAAAAATGAGGAGAAACATGCATCTCCAGCATGTATCTCTAGCTGAACATTGAAGAGTGAGACATTAACTACCTAGTCATGTATTAGAATTGGGCCAGGAAAGATTTTAGTAAAGTTGGCATGATCTCTTTGGTAGGTCATGATCTTCTGACAGTCATGATGACCCCCGTGACACTCCGAAGAATCACGGCTTTCTTGGGTAACGTAACAGTAATTTTCCTAGTGACGGTTGGGCCGTCCTGGGCCGATTCTATCGGCTAACAGAAATGCACGGAGGATGATCGGCTGATAAGAGATTTGGGGGTACAGTAACACCCTCAACCCGTCTAGACTCCCCTCTCAGCAGGTAGTTGAAAGTGCTTGCCATCAACCTTCATAGAGAGCAAGTGCCCTCCAAACCAATGAAGTGATGATGACTTCACTGATACAGAGTACCCATTGGATTAGTAAGATGAGTTCCGATATGGTCGGCTTCCTCTCGCACGGATGGTGTATCAGTTGGCGGAACAGACCTTTTCTATCGAACCCAAAAACTCACCTATGTATGGACATAATCCAGGTTTGTGTACTGAACAGTCAACTTCATAGAGAGTACATGGACCACGAGTCGTCCTTTCTTCCCGCTCCGAGCTATGAATCCTCTTCTAGTCCGTAGCGACCTGACGGCTAGGCCATACGAACAAAAAATCGCCGGGATTTGACCCCTAGATTTGTTCTCCTTGTCTTCCAGTGCATCAAGGGAGGAGGCTGCCACAAATTCATTTATCCCTTCCCTACACCCTTCCCTTCATCAACCTTACACTGCATTCTAAAGTAGGGGAAGCCCTGACTTTTAGTTGGGATAATAAGTACTTGATCTTCTTCCAAACTCATTCAGTAACATCAAACATGAGCGCTGGATATCCATCGAGGATGAGTCGTCTGCTTGCCCGTTTGACGATGAGCGTGCGTCTCTCTTTGGGCAGAAGAACATCCAGGGAAAATGCAGACAACGGTAACGAAATGAGAATATTGTCATCTGCACAATCCACATCAATTCATCCGAATGAAATCTCCTCAAGTAGGGAAGTGCTTCCTTCGGAAACGCTCGTGACCGCTCCCCCCAGTCCCATTAGAAACATGACAACTGTAGCCCCTGGAGGAGGACCATCCCAAACTCCAAACACAGATGGAGAGAACCTCTCAAGTTTCCCATGTCATAGGTGCTCTTGTATGTCTTCCATCTTCTCCTGGCTGTCTCCCTCTTGCGTGAACCTCACGTACGAAACCATGACGATGATGCAGTCGAACGTCCGGGAGTTGGGTCTTGTCTGCCAGTGTCTCTGTGGTCTGAGGCCTGGTTGGAGAGATTTCTGTTCCGATTGTGGGGAGATAGGTCGACAATGCGCCACTCCATTTCAAATATGCAGCAAACATACCTGTCCACTCAGACGCCATTCGCAGCTTGATCAGGGATCTGAGAATTGAAGTGTCAGATAGGACCCGGGAGTACAGTAATGATTTGTGCTTAATGATGTTTGAAGATGCACACTACCAATTCTAGTAATCTACACTTTTGATGATTGGAGACTTGGCACATCACTCGACAATGTTTGCAGCTTTTTTTTTACTGACGACTGCCATTTGAATTTTTTTCCTGGCGTGTATGGAAGGGGCTATGTGAACTGCTCATCAGACGTAAAGAGAGACAGACGGATACAAATATTGTTGATTATTCACTGAACCTTTGTTTCTAGTCTATCTTGGCAATTTGTCAATACTGTGTGTGGGGACAAGGGCATACACAAGGGCATACTTCTTCTCATATGACATCATAGTGTTAGTGTACAGTATGTATATCCTTCACAGCCAATCCTCCCCGAGATGCTGCCATTTCTCATGATAGATACCAGGATGCTGGGATGCTTTGATCCTCTTTGATCAACTTACTCAGCCACTGGTGTGCACAAAGAAGTTACAATATGGTATGACCTGGCCCGGAGGAGCACGTCATGGTCCGTGGGTAATATTAATCCAAAAGATTATGGTGATGTCAAAAGGGGATCTCACCAACCTACGGTTCCTGACATGTCACCTCTTTGCTCTGTTCTCCTAACGATTGATGTGAGCTGAATCTGCATAAGACCATCCATCTATCAAGAGAGACTGGACTTATCCTCAGATGTTTCGCTCCGATTCACCGATATAACTGAGGGAAGGGTGTGACAAGTTGTTGCTCGAGAAAGAATTGCTCCCTTCTATCTCTTTCCCTTCAATTCTTTCTCCTTGTTTAGGCCGCAGATTTGATCCAATCAGGTAATTTCTCACCTTTCTTAGCTGAGAAGGAAAAGTAGCACTATTTACTGTCTCTACTCCACGTTGACGCTGTGCTAACATTGGACTTCCGCCCGGTCCTCCCTTCAATCGCCACGAAGGCGTTATCGACTTGCGGAGGATGAGATTTTCATATAATTCAGACACCAGAGAACGAGATCCCGAGTCTTCGACCTATCTTCTGAACTGATTTGGATATCTGCATAGTCGTCCCTCTAACTTTTTACCATACAAATTGGGATTCAGTAGTGCTTAGCATGGCAGGTAGTCAGTTGTCACTCGGAGACATATCTGACAAGGTAGATCCCTTGACAAGAGGTGAGGATCTTGAGACTAAAGCCAGCAATTTGACGCTTGAGATGGCTTCTGCCTCCCAACAGGGGGAGAACATGACACTTGACTGTAGGAGCGAGAACCCTCAAAATGGGCTGAACCCTCAGACTGAGAGTAGGGTCAGTGACCAACTCACGGCCTATCCAGCTAATCCTGGTCCATCCTCAAGCACTCTACTCAGCAACAGGGAAAATGCAAATCAGGGTGGTTCAAACTTGGGGCACTTGACCAAAGGACGCCTTGTAGACACCTGGATATGTCTGGAGAGGAACATGAGCAAATGTCGGTCGGATATTGGCTATTGTAGTGCACGTTGCTTTGACTTCTATGTCAGAGGTATCTGCATGAGTATTTCTTGCCTGGAGCCTTGCAGTAGGGACCAGTAGTCTGTGTCAAATAGCTATGGGATATAGGGGCTCATAGGGAACCAAGCTAGTGATGTATTAGTGTTACGAGGTAGCAACGACTCGATGCGGATCCATCGAACTCGACGGATTAGGATGGAGAAGAGCGGGGTTTGGAGGCAGTACTGCAGTAGATAGGATTGGGTTTTCCCTTTTTGAGATTTCCCCACTGGGTTTGCTCAAAAGCGGTTTTTCACCTGTCCGAGTATGTACATAGACGCTTGCAGTAGGAACTGAGAGGAGGACACGGATACCTGTAGACAGTATATAGTACAATCAGCAAAGTACCAACTTTGCTGATTCTTCAATATCATTCTTTGGCTACATTGATTGCAGAGGAGACACGATCCATCAAATAGCACCAGAGACACATCTACTATAATAAAAGAAGATGTCGAGACAACTTGCGAGACAAACCACGTGGGAGTCGCGTGCGCGCGAGCAGGGGGGAGTCGCGAGCAGGGGGATCGCGAGCAGGGGGATCGCGAGCAGGGGGATCGCCGGGGGGAACGCCGGGGGGAACGGTGGGGGGAACGGTGGGGGGAACGGTGAGGGGAACGGTGAGGGGAACGGTGAGGGGGAAAGCAGATTTGAACCGAGTTTTCGGTTGCTCAAAATCCCCTAAATAGGGGGTCCGGCCAGCCAAATTCGACTTTTTTTTCGTTTTCTCGCGTTTTTTCGCGCTCAGGGGGTTCTGTCACATGTAACCTGCTCCACTGACTTCTCTGCCACCTATAGGGGAGAAGAATTCGGACGTCCCCGGTCCACGTGCACCTTTACACATTATTGTTTCTCGACCATTCACGGGACTCTCCGAGGCGACTCGCATCCCCGTTCACACTGTGCACTTTTACACCGTTATCGCAACCATTCACGGGGCTCTCCGAGGCGACTCGCATCCCCGTTCACACCGTGCACTTTTACACCCGCATTTCACGCTGGCTCTCCCGGGGCTCTCCGAGGCGACTCGCATCCCCGTTCACACCGTGCACTTTTACACCCGCATTTCACGCTGGCTCTCCCGGGGCTCTCCAAGGTAACTCGCTCCCCTGTTCACATCGTGCACTTCTATACTTTTATTCTCTGCCCGTGAGTTATCATTTATTGTGCCAAAGACTCTACACTTACATGAGAAATGACCTCAAATCCCGAAACCACTGTCACCCTGCAGGGGCTGACAAGACGACAATTAGCTCAACGTGCTCGGCGCGAGCGGGAAAGGGGCACAAGGGATCTACCAGAACCCGCAGATCCAAACATCTCAGGTCCAACCAGAAGGGAACTTGGACAACGGTCCAGGCGGGAGCGCGAAGGGGTCAATTCACACTGCCTTGCTCGACAAGACTACAATGATGGAACACCAGTACATCAATTTGGCCGCTGTGAAGTTCCCTGTCCTAAGTGTGGTGCATTACACTGGCTTCAGGAACGTGCTCTCAACCTCGCAGCTGGAGGGGAACGCTCAACCTTGGCCAATCCCCTTTTCTCCTCCTGTTGCTTGAATGGGGCTGTACAACTCCCACTTCCCGTTGGACCCCCCACTCGAATTACGTGATCTT
>NW_006711240.1:397793-405709 GCF_000271645.1 Tremella mesenterica DSM 1558 | reverse complement strand
GTTTGGGGACCTCAAGGGATTTACACCTTTCGTATTGGTGGACGAGCGTACCACCAAATCGGGTCATTACTTCCTGAAGCCGGCAAACAGCCCCGATTTGCTCAAGTCTTCCTGGCGGGTCTGTCCGAAGCAGAACAGGCTGCTCAGCGAAACATCCACATCCGAGGGAGAGGTGAAGAGGGTGTTCTGACCCGCCTGGCTCAAATGATAGAGAGGGTGAACCCCTACTATGCTGCTTTCAAGACTTTCCGGGACCGAGACAGGGAATCTGAAGAGGACACACCGATTCTGTATCTTACGGTTCTAAATCCTGTGCAAAACGACCCTCGCCGATACAACCGACCTACGTCAGATGAAGTTGCATGTGTATATGTTGCCGATGAGAATGAACCATCCCCGGGTCGTCACATTCAAGTTTATCTGCGAGGTGGTGGGGTTCGCAACATTAGTGAACTTCACTCAGCATACCTTCCCCTGCACTTCACGCTCATCTACCCACACGGCGAGCCCGGCTGGCATCCAAAAATTCCGTTAGCAGGACAACCATTGGTTGAGAATGAGGAGTTTAGGGGGGATGATGAGATCACTGATGGCAATGCAGGGGATGGGGGTTTGGCAGAAGACATTCGGAGGACTGGGCGTGCTGGATCAAAGCGAGTTACTCAAGCACAGTATGCGACTTATTACCTGTTCAAACGCAACAACAATTTCAATACTGCCCTCTACTGTGGACGACTCTTTCAGGAATTATTGGTTGATCAGTGGGCCCAGACCGAATCAAACCGTCTGCGATGGATCCGAGAGAATCAAACCACTCTCCGAGCTGAATCTTACAAGGGATTGGTGGACGCAGTTGATGCTGGGATTCCTTTGGTTGATGTAGGAAAAAAAGTGGTGCTCCCCTCAACCTTTGCCGGGTCCCCACGTCAGATGCACGCCCTGTACCAGGACGCCATGGCTATTGTCTCACACGTGACAAAGCCTGACCTATTTGTAACAATCACCTGCAATCCCACTTGGCCGGAGATCACTCAGGAGTTGGAACCAGGACAGACAGCCCAAGATCGCCCCGATTTGGTCTCAAGAGTGTTTGCACTCAAGCTTGACGCTATGCTGAACGAGTTTTTCAAATTGGGAGTATTGGGAAAGGTGAGCTCCATTGATCATTTCCTGCTGAGAGTTTACTGATCTGAAGGTGGTTGCAAGGATCTGGGTGATCGAATTTCAAAAACGGGGGCTTCCGCATTGTCATCTGCTCATGTGCCTGGCACCAGATGATAAGCCTCGCACACCCGCCGATGTTGACAAGATTGTATGTGCTGAACTCCCCTGTGAGGAGACTCAGCCTGTGCTTTTCAAGGTTGTTACGTCATGTATGCTGCATACCTGTAGTGATCGATGCCAAGCCCAGATGCGTCGTGATGGCCGATGTTCAAAGAAGTTCCCCTGGGCTTTTCAACCGGAGACAACAATGGAACAGGATGGTTACCCTATTTACCGAAGACGAGATAATGGGCGGTCATGGACAAAGAACCGCATAACATACACCAATCAACACGTGGTTCCCTACAATCCCTATTTATCGGCTCGATTTAATGCACACATCAATGTAGAGGTTTGCACTTCAATCAGTGCAGTGAAGTATATGTTCAAATATGTTTACAAGGGACATGATCGAGCAAATGTGGCGGTGGTTCCCAATCAAGTGGATCTTGATGAGATCAACCGCTACATTGATGCACGCTGGGTTTCTGCCTCTGAGGGTGAGTCATAGTTCAATTTTACTGCTTAGCTAATATGCCATCAGCTGTTTGGCGCCTTAGCGGTAATCCCATGCATGGCCATTTTCCTCCTGTGGAACGACTTCAGCTCCATCTACCAGATGAAGATCAAGTGCAATTTGTGCCTGAAGAGGAACGTGCAAATCTGCCACAGGAACTTCAGCGGAACAGTCGATTACTGGGATACTTCAAAGCTTGCGAGACCTATTCAGAGTTGCTCCGTGACAAGATATATGCCGACATACCAGAATTACTTTGTTGGCACACTACGGAACGTGCTTGGAAGCCTCGGAAACGTGGAACAGCTATTGGGAGAGTGTACTTTGCGGGTCCTCAATCTGGGGAGCTCTATTATCTGCGACTTCTGCTCTATCATGTTCCCTGCCCGACATCTTTTGAAAGTCTCCGTACCGTTGATCATACACTGCATCCGACCTTTCGAGCCGCCTGTGTTGCCCTTGGCCTACTTGATGACGATCGTGATCTGGATGAATGCCTTACCCAAGCTGCGACATATGCCTCAGGATCTCAGCTACGTCGACTATTTGTGATCATTTTGGTGGAAAATCAACCCTCCAGCCCGGCGGACCTGTGGGAGACACACTCAATGGCGTTGAGTGATGATTGTGTTCACCTGCTCCGGCAGAAGGGATGGATGGAGAACCCAAGTGTGGAGGAGCGGCTCTCCTACGCGTTACATCTCCTGGGGGGTCTGCTTGAAGAGAGGGGGAAGAGTCTGGCTGGGTGTTATCTTCCTGAACCAACAGTTGTGTTTCCGGAAGACAATGATAGTCGCATTATCAATGAAGAACTGGCTTACAACAGGGGTGAATTGCAACAAACCAGCACTGTCAACATGGCCATTGCCAATCCGGAACAGCAGACAGTTATCAACGACATAGTTCAGGCAGCCAGGGCTCGGACATCCGCGTGCTTTTTCCTTGATGGTCCAGGTGGTTGTGGCAAGACATTTGTGGAGAACACAGTAGCAGCGGTTTTGCGAGCGGAAGGTGACATTGTCTTGATGGTTGGATCTTCAGGTATATGTGCAATCCTTCTAAAGGGTGGCCGTACAGGTGAGCCATGTTTAGTTCATTGAGTGCAGAGTTGACACACAGCCCATTCCCGGTTCAAAATTCCAATCGACATTCATGGCGACTCCCAGTGCAGCATCTCAAAACAGAGTGAACTCGCAAAGCTGTTCTTGCGTACCAGGCTGATCATATGGGATGAGGCGCCTATGCAGCATCGACACTGTGCAGAGGCAGTAGAACGCATGCTGAGGGATGTGCGGGGATCTGAAGAGCCTTTTGGAGGGGCAGTAGTGGTATTTGCAGGAGACTTTCGACAGTGTTTGCCGGTGGTGCCAAAAGGGAGTCAAGCGCAGATCAAAAGCGCATGTTTGACCAGCTCACGTCTGTGGCAGAAGGTAAAACGGCTCAAACTTACTATCAACATGCGGCTCCAGAGTGCAGAGATGTCTGACATTGAGAGGGAGGAAGCAAGTGGGTTTGCGGAGTGGCTTCTCAGGGTAGGGGATGGTTTAGTAGATGGGGAACAGTCGGACGCTTTGAGAATACCTCCGGATTTGCGGGTGGAGTCGACAAACGAATTGCTGCAGCATGTCTATCCCAACCTGGCTCAGAGCTTTCCGACAACAGAAGCTGCTCTTCAGTACTTTGCAGACCGTGCAGTTCTTGCTCCAACCAACGCTGAAGTCGATGAGTTGAACAAGACCCTCCTTGGCGAGCTTAGTGGGGAATCTCGGACATACCTCAGTGCAGATTGGATCGTTGAGAATGATGGTGCTTTGAACCCGCGTGCTCGACCCTTGAATCAGCAACTCTGGCCAATTGAATATCTCAACTCAATCACAATTGGCGGATTCCCTCTTCACAAGACAATTGTAAAAGTTGGGGGAACAGTTCTTCTACTTCGTAACTTGGATCCAGCTGCAGGTCTTTGCAACGGTACTCGGATCTATGTGACACGTCTTCTACCAAATGTTATCGAGGGGTGCATTCTTGGGGGCGACTTCCATTCGAATAAGTGTTTCATCCCGCGTATCAAACTCGACACAGCAAAATCCTCTAACCTACCTTTCACCTTGCGTCGTAGTCAATTTCCCATACGAGTCGGTCTTGCTCTCACAATTAACAAGGCACAAGGGCAATCTCTCGCAACAGTCGGCTTATGTCTCTCAAAACCGGTATTTACCCATGGTCAGCTGTATGTTGGTCTCTCTCGCGCGCGCTTCAAGAATGGTCTCAAGGTTTTGCTGGAGGATTCAGAGGAGGGGAGAAGAGGTGAGACAAAGAATATTGTGTATAAGGATGTGCTCTTGGCAGCCAGGGCTGCTTAATATGTAATGTGTATAGGTTTGCAGTTTAGATTAGACTTATAGTGTGTAGTGTATATAGTGTAAGTAGCCTCCCACATGTTGGGAACTGGGGCGGAGGGAATTTAATTGTAGTGTCTGGGTGGTGGGGAACTGGGGCATATGCTATGCATGAACTTAGAAATTTGACTGCATGGTTCAACTAGGGAACTGGGGCATACACTAATTCATCTTAACCATTGGCAGTTGCTCCCGTGAATTTCACGGGTTGGAACACTAGTAGATTTCTACAAGAGTTCCATCAAGTTTGACCCAACCTACGACCTAGTCATTGTGTTAGGTGCCGTACAGAAGACATGCCACTTTGAAGCTGCATGTAATGATCCTGCTTGTGAGGATCACCACAAATAAATAAATGTAACCTACCTGTAGGCTGGATACTGAATCGGAACTCTGTGGTGTGGATAATACTAGTCCGCGATGATCAAAGATCAGTAGATGTAAGTAAAGAGTGTATCAAGGAAACCAAAGAGGGTCTGAGAGAGGGCGGAGGAAAAGAAGGAAGGGGAAGAAGAAGTGAGAAGAAAGAGGATGGGAGAAGAAAGACAATGGAGGAAGAGATCCCCCTTAGACCCGGCTTATATGCATAAATGAGGTCACGTTTGACGTAGGAAAGACGTGACAGAATCAGTGTCTTTGACACATTATCCATAAATACTATATACTAGGAGACAGGAGAGACTATAAGTAGAGAAAGCGTAACTGAGGCAAATGTGTATAAGCACTTGTATAGACTATGATACGCAGACAAGAGGCAGGGGTGGGGTGTCTGGAAGAGAATCTAGTAGCTTGGTACTGATCAGTATGTAGGGGATGGTCAGATCCACTACACTGCACGGGTCCTGAGACCCCTTTACGTGCCTGTCACACTTGTCGTTTCGTCTTCTCTACTGACCGACGGTCGACAAACCTTGGCTAACTACATCGTAGTGGGGCCTCAATGTCTCACTAGGGCAGGGTACTCGTTGGGGGAACTACGGCTAACTTCGCCGTAGTAATAGGTTGAGTGGTGAATGATAAGGTGATTGTCGATGAACTGCGGCTAACCTTGCTGTAGTACGTTGAACTGCTCAGTGGTAGCTCTCCCTAACTCGATGGTTGCAGCTACTGAATATATCTCTCGCTACTGACAACAATCAAGGATCGCTGAAGAAGTTCAGCGATCTGTCAACTATCTATACTCCCCTCTCTTCTCATAGAACGTCCCTCAACTCCTGCACAGCCTCACGTTCAGTCCTCCTCGCTCGACCTCGCTGTTCCTCGCCATATCCCCAATACCCTACTCCGCTCACTTCAAGTAACTCTGTCTAACTTCCCCTGCTCTGCTCTCCCTCGGTTCCCTTCTCCTAACTTTGCCGTAGTTCTCCGTTAGGCGGGGTTATCATGACAAATACCCTCTAGGTTCTTGTAACTTTGCCGTAGTCGGTCTCAGTGGTTCAGGTGGTGGTTGGTGATGGGTAGTGGTTTGGCGATGGTGAAAGGAGGGTTGGTGATGGTAGTTGTCAGGGATGTTACAACGTGGTTCGTGACATTGCCAGACTAAAGATCCGTGCCACTTCAAAGCTGCACAGGATGAAGTCATGACTCTTCAAAGAGTTACATCTTCTGGGTCATGCAGCTCAGAAGATTCGAAGTTTCTCAAACATCACTGGCAAAGACTGACTGTAGATCAAGCATATGATACTTGAAAGTAATTATAAGGAGACTACCACAAGAAATCTGGCAAATACATGCATGGGAGGAAGAAAATTGATGCAGGAACCTTCATCTTGTCTAGTGAAAAGGGCAAGCATCTGATAAGCTACTCCCTCCTCTTTTTGACAGAGAACAGAGGAGGACCATCTTATTACAGCTGTGAAGTTGTTTTGGACCTGCAAGTGTTTCCCATAAAATGGTGAACCTTCTTCTGTGGGTCACATCTTTGGTCTGGCACGGTCAGACCCATGACACTTCGAAGTGGCACGTCTTCCTTACGGCACCTAACAGATTGTGTTTCCAGTACCGTGACAATTACATAGTCTAATGATGTACTTAGTGGATCAAAGAGATTATAAGGCAATGAGATTGAGTGCCAAAAGATCTGCGAAGCAACAAGAACATACATCCAACAAGAAATGTGCAAGAGTGAACTGCTCATATACAGTAACACGCACCTTGCTGCTCTTGCTCAGCTCATGTCAATGATACTGCCCACCCTGGGACAGAGGACAAAGAACAAGGGGACAAGGACTAGGACTGACAACAAATATACTTATAATAACAGGATTGAGTCCAACAAGGAATGGGACTGTAACCCAAGGAATGTCTCTGGCTTGTCTAGCAAGAATAGGAAGCACTTGGACTGTGACTGTAACTGGACTGGACTGGACTCAAAGAAAGGGTGGCAATGGAAATGACTTTTGATCAAGATGTAATGCATACGCCTGAAATGTGACATGCACTAAGCTCTTGTGCTAAAAGATCCAATGCTCAGTTCATAGTAAGAGCTGAGACCCTTTATTAGGGACACAGCTGGAGACGTGCACCTCCGGAGCCGCACGGACCTGATTGTTCCCAGCCAGAGATGTACCACTTCGGAGCTGAACACTCTCTTTAGACATTCCCATTCAGAGAAACATCAATAACAGATCCTCCACGCTGTACAAGACAGTGTTGGTAGCTCCAAAGGGTAGATGCTCTATTAAGACAAGTGTAAGAGGTAACCATCAAAGTGCTGTTCATCATCACATGCTGTATTTGGCAAGAAGGTCAGCCAATATCTTGAACCAGGGGGGATTCCAATGGTGATGTATAATAGGTAATTGTTGCAGTGTTGTAGATTTCAAGTTGTGGGGCCAAACCACCATGACTCCAAGAGTCCAGAAGATGGTACCACAGGATATCTGTACTGTGATTTATGTATGTGGAGACCTTGGGGATCATAAGAGCAAAAATGCTCTGGCCGTGTCCGGACCCCTCTGGAGCTGCATGGTTCTCTGGCCGGGTCCAAGAGGGGGGTTTTGAACCACGCAGCTCTGGAGGTGCACGTCTGCGGCCGTGTCCTCAACACCCTTTATAAACTGCTTGTGCTGCGACCGAGATTCGAGATTTATGACAGGAGCCCCCCCTCAAGGGCTGATGTCCCAGCAGCCAGCAATTTCTGAACCGAAAATCCTCCTACGGATTTTCCCATGACAGATTAGATCCCAGAATGTGGCACTGCCACAAGCCTCTGTGTTCCACAAAGAAGTGGGTTCAAGAATGTGCACACACAGGGAGTTGAACCCTGGTCATGGTGGAGCTGAGCATTCTGTAATGCATACGCCTGAAGGGTGACATGCACTGAGCTCTTGTGCTAAAGGATCCAATGCTAAGCTCATAGTGAGAGCGGAGACCCTTTATAAACTGCTTGTGCTGCGACCGAGATTTGAGATTTATGACACAAGAACTAAAGAGACTACAAAGTCCTAAGTAGGGTTTATATAGACAAATCAGGCTTTCTACCAGGTTGAACCGTCCTGCGTAGGAAAACACCGTAATCCTCAGTGTACCTATCATTTTCTCACTAGCAAAGACAGACTGCACACCATTCTCAGTGCGCTGCGTGTAATACGCTGTGGACCACATGAGAGAGCACGCATCATGTCATGAACCATACGCTCGTGTAATGCATACGCCTAAAGGGTGACGTGCACTAAGCTCTTGTGCTAAAAGATCCAATGCTCAGCTCATAGTATGAGCTGAGACCCTTTCTAAAC